>NC_077227.1:350722206-350984706 GCF_027887165.1 Monodelphis domestica
AGGGGACAGACCTCTGGGAGGTCCTGGGTTAAGCTAGAGCCACCATTGGCACAGGGGAGACACAGGAAGTGAGGTAGAGGACAGCTGAGGAGTCTGGGGACTTCTTGTGTGGAGGAAAGGAGGTTGTTGGAGCCTGGTGCTTGGAGTGGAGGCTCTCAGACTGTTTCTCCATTTTGGTCACGTGAGTGATAGGGACTGATCTCTTTTCTTTGCCTCAGCTATCCAAGGCCTTGGGCCTTTGGCCCAGCCTAAGCAGAGGGGTATTTAAGCCCTATTACCTTCTCTCCCCTTCTCTCTCTCTCTCTCTCTCTCTCTCTCTCTCTCTCTCTCTCTCTCTCTCTCTCTCTCTCTCTCTCTCATACCTTTCTTCCTCCTGTTAGTAATTAAAAACTCCATAAAAGGTTGACTGCTGACTTGAGTTTTCATTTAGGAATTACATAGCTGAATTCCTTGGTGACCTTAAATTAATATATATATCAGTCTTTTAATGTGATTTCCATATCACATTGTGGCTGACCACATGGGAGTCTAAAGAATTCTCTCAATAAACTTCTGAATTTTCTTGCCTTTTTACTCTACCTTCTCACCACTTAGTCCCTTTTAACAGCTAACTTGGCTTAAAGACACAGCTGCTAGAACAAGTGAGTATAAAAAACTTTCTCTCTCTTCTCTTTTCTCCTTAAGTTAAATTGGAATCAGCAGTTTTTCTTTTTCTTCCCTTTAATCTTAAGGGGAAGCTGGGTGGCTTAGTGGATTGAGAGCCAGGCCTAGCGACAGAAGGTCCTAGGTTCAAATTGGACCTCAGATACTTCCCAGCTGTGTGACTCTGATAGTTAGATAGAAAACAGCTATTTTAAATCTCATCAACAGGACCCTAAAGTCCTGGAGGGGAGAGCTGTTTCTAAATATCCTTTCCCTTAAGGAACAACTTCCTAGATTAGGAAGAAAAAAAAAACCCTGTGGAAAGTTTTTTTGCTTTGCCCTGCTCCCCACATGTTTTGTGAAGACTGTTAGAGAAATAATTACAAAATATATATATATAAATGAGTACTACATTCTTTGACATTTATATGGCAGCTGAAGAATTAGGGGCATTGAGGAATGCAGGATACCTCCAAATTTTTATATTACTATGTACTGTCATTTTTATACTCCTCAATACTGTATTTAGAGATGCTAAAATGAAAAAAATTGAGGATAAAATGCAAGCCCAATTAGAAGATCTAAAATGTTTCTTACAGAATCAATTGGCAAACACCCACTCTACTGGAAACAGACCTGTTTCTGAACCTTTGAATGAGGAAATTTCCTTCCCTGAAATAGAGATGGAAAAAACCTTCCCTATAGCTCAGTTAACAGACTGCTTCTCTCGTATACTGCAAATCTTGACTGAATTTAATTCCCAAAACCCTTCCCCTGCAATCCCAGTTTCTCATGTTCCCTCTCCTACAGAAAACCAAATTCCAACGCAAAGGAGATCTCATCCTCCTAGAGAAACCTGTCCCATAGGTACAAAATTCAACTAGAGGCCTGTTTCCTCTAAGAGAAGTACCTGAAATAGGAAGGAATGGGGATGTGGTGACTTTAAGACATAGGATACCGTTTACTCCCCAAGAAATAAATGAATTTACACGAAATATCCCCACATATGAATAAGATCCCTTTCTAGTAACAAAAAAGACGGGAGACATATTTTTTCAGTATAATCCATCTTACAAGGACATTGAGAACTTGCTACAGGCTTTTTTAACTGAATGTGAAAAAAATAAAATAATTGCTCATGTCAACAAAACCTGGGGGCGGAATGCAGCTCATTGGCCATCTCAGGATCCCGAATGGGACTATAACAATCCTGAGGATTATCTACAACTATACCGTTGTAGGTATGAAGGAATGTGCAGACAGTACAGATAAGTGGATGGAACTCGAAAAAATTAAGCAAAAGGAGGAAGAAACACCCTCCAGATTCATGGATAGAATAATCGAGTTTGGGGACAGACACCTGGATTGGGACCTAACTAAAGAAACTAGCTTAAGAGAAGTTAGAAGGATCTTTGTCAATAACTCTTGCAAAGCAATTAAGAATTATTTTAGGGGGCAGCTGGGTAGCTCAGTGGATTAAGAGCCAGGCCTAGAGACGGGAGGTCCTAGGTTCAAATCTGGCCTCAGCCACTTCCTAGCTGTGTGACCCTGGGCAAGTCACTTGACCCCCATTGCCTAGCCCTTACCACTCTTCTGCCTTGGAGCCAATACACAGTATTGACTCCAAGATGGAAGGTAAGGGTTTAAAAAAAAAAAGAATTATTTTAGAACACAATGTCCAAGATGGTCAGAGATGGACCTTGAAGAACAGCTATATATGTTTTAAAGGGAAACAAAGAAAAGGAAGAAGAAAATAATGATGACATGGAGGAAATGAAGAAAAAAATGAGATGTGTAATAGATAGGATAACTAAATAAATGAGATGTGTAATAGATAGGATAACTAAATTAGAAAGTGGGCATGATAATGAACCAACAACATTGCTCCTCTCCAGAAATCTAATTATCAATCCATTACCTGCCACTTCTGTGGGAAGAAGGGCCACAATACAGTACAGTGTAGAGCTTTTCTCAAGATTATAGGAAGGAATACTCAGTTTAATAACAACTACAGAAGTGATAATTATAGAAATAAATATAATTATGACAATGAAAACCACAACTTTAGGAATGATGACTATAGGAATGGATATTGGGAAAATGATAACTCAAATGAAATAACTCCACAACAAAATATAAAAAATGGTGCTCGTCCAAAAAATACTCGAGGTGCGAATGCCCCTCAGGGGGGTGCCCTTCAGGGGGGCGCTTTTCAGGGGGGTGCCCAAGGAACTTCCCAAACACAATGTGTGACAAGGAAATCACTTTAAAAGACTGATATATATTAATTCAAGGTCGCCAAGGAATTCAGCTATGTAATTCCTTAATGAAAACTCAAGTCAGCAGTCAACCCTTATGGAGTTCAATTACAAACAGGAGGAAGAAAGGTATGAGAGAGAGAGAGAGAGAGAGAGAGAGAGAGAGAGAGAGAGAGAGAGAGAGAGAGAGAGAGAGAGAGAGAGAGAAGGGGATAGGGCCTAAATACCCCCTCTGTTTAGGCTGGGCCAAAAGGCCCAAGCCCTTAGATAGCTGAGGCAAAGAAAAAAGACCAGTCCCTATCACTCACATGACCAAAATGGAGAAACAGTCTTAGGGGCCTCCACCTCCAGCTTCCTTCAGAGCAAGCTTCTCAGAGCACAACCTCTCAGAGCAAAACCTCTCCAACCTCCATCCTCAGACCCCGCTATCTTTCAGGAAACCATCCAAGTTCCCTCCCCTCAGTTCTCACATCTACCAATCACTGTCCATGTCTTCCCCGTGTCAATGGTGGCTCTAGCTTAACCCAGGACTGCCCAGAGGTCTGTGGCTTTGCACATGTATGTTGAAGGTCATATTCTCAAATAATTAAATCTTGATCCTTTGCTGCAGCCCTTCCTAAATCCTGTTACCCCGAGCAGGGTGGAGATTGGAAGTTCCAAGACCTGGTTCTGTCATTCCAAGTATCTCTATTGTATCAATTCTAAAATCAATCATGACTCAAAGAAATCCCTGTTCTATGCTTAAGCATAGGTCAAAGCCCTTTCCATTGTTCAGCAAAAGGTTTCTGTCCTAAAGTAATCTTAAGAAGGGAGGAGGAGGACCCTCCCATGCCAAGGGGGTTCACATTCCAATAGACTATCAGTAGGAAATTTTTCAAGTATGAAATTTCCCAATGGTGAAATTTCCAACATTTATAAGTCTAAGAAATTTTAAGGTTTACAAATGAAGGTGCCCAGGGGCGGGGGGGTGGGGGGCTGGGGCACAGGAATCAGAGGATACAATCTTTGATTTTCTGGACCCTGATGTCCTACTACCCGTTGTCCCTATCCACTACCCCCCATTCTAATGAACCCCATGTTACTTTAAAGGTGGGTAACACCTATTATGATTGTCTATTAGACACTGGAGCTTCCTGGTCTGTATTAAAGAGAACACCTGATTTACAATGTTATTCTGTTGGCTCAGAGAATGTAATGGGAGTATCAGGAATAACCCAAAGAGTTAAATGACTTCCTCCTAGAATGGTGTCTGTAGGATCCCTAGAGGTACAACATTCCTTCCTTTTGATGCCTGACTCCCCTTTAAATTTGCTGGGGAGGGACCTTCTATGCAAACTCAGAGCCACAATAACCTGCTCCCCAGATGGTTCTTTATCATTGGAAGTACCAGAGGAATCTTTAAATTTACTCCCTGTAATTCTCTCAGAGAGTCAGGAGAAAAAAAGAGCATCCCACCTTTGCAATACCTGAAGATATACCGGAGTCTCTTTGGGCCACATCTTCTTTCAATGTAGGCTTACTTAAGTCGGCTGTTCCTGTGCAGATAAAAACTAAATCTAGCCCACCTCCTTCCATTCCTCAGTATCCTCTCTCAAAAGAGGCAATTGAGGGAATTACCCCAGTAATTAACTCATTAATTGCACAGGGAATAATAATCTCTTGTAAATCTGAATACAATATGCCCATCCTGCCCTTTAAAAAACCAAAAAGAGGGCCCAATGGCAAACACCTCTATAGATTCGTGCAGGATTTGAGGGCTGTGAACAATCATGTTATAAAAAGACACTCCGTAGTTTCCAATATCAATACTATTATTTCTTCTATTCCTAGCACAGCTACATACTTTACAATAGTAGACTTGTGCTCAGCCTTCTTTTCTATACCCATACATGAGAACTTGAGACATATCTTTGCTTTCACCTGGCAGAGCCGTAAATACTGCTGGAGTCGTTTGCCACAAGGTTTCGTAGACAGCCCGAGCTTATTTGAGCAAATTTTGAGCCAAGATACAGATAATATAAAATTTAAAAACAGCAAATTAATCAAGTACGTAGATGACCTACTCTTGGCCTCAACAGATGCGGAAACATGTCAGGAAGATAGCAAGCACCTTCTTTTGGAATTGCATAAAAGAGGTCATAAGATCTCGAAGGATAAGGTTCAGTGGTACCTCCTTAAAGTAGAATATTTGGGGTTCATCCTGTCTGCAGGTGCTTGCTTGATTTCTCCCAAACGAATTGAGAATATTCAAAATTTAAGTGCTCCTACCACTAAGAAACAGTTAAGAGCAATTTTGGGAGCAACAGGGTTTTGTAGACAATGGATTCCTTGCTATGGGGAAATTACTAAACCCCTTATAGCACTAACAAGGGATTCGGTCCCTGAACCCCTCAAATTAGAACCAGAACACCTGTCAGCTCTATCAGATCTAAAAAAGGCTATCCTGTCTACTCCCGCTCTAGGCATCCCAGATTACAACAAGCCATTTATTTTGTATGTACATGAGCGAAGAGAGGTAGCTTCAGGTGTTTTAACTCAGACTTTGGGACCTTCTCAGCACCCAATTGCCTATTATTCTGCCCAACTGGACCCAGTAGCATCAGGAGCACCACCATGTCTTAGAGGAGTAGTTGCTACAGCCTTACTAGTGACAAAAACTGTTGATCTAGTATTGGGATGCCCATTGACAATTATGTGCCCACATGAGGTAGAAGCATTGTTGTTAAGACATAGAACACAGGCATTTTCTGATCAGCGAATTACGAGGTATGAAATAACCTTGTTAAACAATGAAAACATTACCTTGAAGTGCTGTTCAACTCTTAACCCTGCCACCTTGCTTCCAGATTTACCAACTTCAGGGGAACCATTACATAGTTGTGAAACACTAGTGTCCATGGCAGAAAAACCTCGAGATGATCTCTTGGACACTCCCTTAAACAACTCAGATCTGGTCTTATTTACTGATGGTTCTTCTTTTATGAGAGATGGCATACAGTACACTGGAGCTGCTGTAGTCACAGAATTTGCCACTGTGTGGTCAGCTTCGCTGCCCTCTAATATTAGCGCTCAAGGGGCAGAACTCATAGCTCTGAAACATGCCTGTATAATTGCCAAGGGTAAAAAGGCAACAATTTATACGGATTCTAGATATGCTTTTGGCATTTGTCACTCAGTTGGGATGCTATGGCTCCAGAGAGGATTTTAAACCTCAGCTGGAAAATCTATAGCTAATGCAGAAATTATTAATGAAGTTCTTTCTGCTCTCAAACTGCCTAAAGCCCTAGCTGTAGTTCATTGCTCTGCCCATACAGGTGGCTCTGACCCTGTCTCTAGAGGAAGTGACCAAGCAGATGCCGCTGCAAAACTAGCAGCCATAGAAGGACCTGGATTAATTTTAACATTAACAACCACTGATGATTTAAATTTATCACTTGCCTATAATGAAAAGGAAGTGGAAAAATGGAAACAAAAATTTAAAGCAAAATAGATTAATGGAGTGTGGGTATCGTCTGAAGGAAAACCCCTGCTTCCTAGAAGTTTCTATAACCAAATTTGCCAATCTATTAATAAAAATGGTCACTTTGGTACCCAGGGCATCGTGGACTCTGTTAAGAGAGTATGGATAACCCCCGGTATAACTACCATAGCCTCTAAAGTGTGTTCAGCCTACTCTACCTGCCAGGCATATAACCAACACGCCTTTTGTGGCAAAGCTTTCGGTATGCGTCCTCTGGCTTACACACCTTTTGAACACCTACAGATAGATTTCATAACAATGCCAAAGGCCGGACATTACAAATTTTGTCTAGTCATAGTAGATCAACTGACCAGATGGCCGGAAGCATTTCCTGCGACCCGAGCCACGGCGGCTTTTGTTGCTAAGGTGTTTTTAAAAGAAATTATTCCTCGTTTTGGCCTGCCAGCACGTATTGATTCCGATAGAGGGAGTCATTTTACTGATTCTGTCTTAAACCAAATATATTCTTGCTTGGGAATAACTCCCAAATTCCATGTTCCATATAATCCCCAGAGCTCAGGCCAAGTTGAAAGGATGAATAAAGAACTTAAAACTATGATTGGCAAATTATGCACTGAGACCCATTTAAAATGGCCTGAAATTCTCCCTCTGGCCCTATTTTATCTTAGAAGCAGGCCTAGAGGAGACTTACCTATTTCACCATTTGAGATGCTTTTTGGACATCCGCCTATACAGGCTAAGCCTTTCTCCCCGGCATATACATCACTATTAGGGGGAGATACTACTATTGCTTCCTATATACAGGAATTACAGCATAAACTGCGTGAACTTCACGAATCTGGAGCTGCAGTACAAGCTGGACCACTAGACTTTTCACTTCACGACCTGAACTCAGGAGACAAGGTGTATATTAAAAATTTCCAGGGTACTGGAGCAACTCAGCCTTGGTGGGAAGGACCATTCCAAATATTGTTAACTACTCCAACATCTATAAAGGTTGGAGAAAAGGACTCTTGGATTCATTGCTTACATGTAAAGAGAGCATTTTCTGCTGAGACTGATTGACTGTATCCTATCACATGCATTGAAGATAATAATCCATTGACAAGTGGATGCTGTTTTTTCAAAAACACACTGAACTCCTGATTTTTTTCTTCTCTTTCCCTTATTTTTTTTATTATTGCTTTTCTTTTGAATATTTGAATTTTCCCCTTTCCTCATTTCTTGTACAAAAGGTACACACAATTAAATTTTTCTCCTTCTCTCTCTGCAGTAATATAAGTTTAAATATACATACCCAAACAGCTTTAGACTGTGGGAACCTGCCATTTATTGATAAAATGTTATGGGACTATGATTAATGTTTGTGTCTGATTCCAGGAAATGGGATAAAAACAAGGACTTTATAGGAGGTCCTAGGTTCAAATCTGGCCTTAGCCACTTCCTAGCTGTGTGACCCTGAGGGAGGAACTTAACCCTCATTGTTTAGCCCTTATCACTCTTCTGCCTTAGAAACAATATACAGTATTGATTCCAAGATGGAAGGTAAGGGTTTAAAAAAAAAAAGAATTAGACACAACCAAACAACAACAATAACAAAAAGGCTCACGCAGGTGTGTGTGTGTGTGTGTGTGTGTGTGTGTGTGTGTGTGTGTGTGTGTGTGTGTGTATACATTCATAATATGAAAGGATGCACAAGAGCCCAAGAGTAGAAAGTACTCTGTGAAGTCTGATAGGGGAATGATCCTTACCAATGGGGACTAATGCTTGATAGCATTAGCTTCCTTAGACACTAAGGCTTGAAGCCTCAGAATTTTCTTTGACTTTTCCCTCTTCATCATGTTCCACATCATAGTTGTTAAGTCCTTTCAATTCTACTTCCAGAACATCTCTCAAATCTGTCTACTTTTCTTCAGTCTCACTGACATTGATCTCATTTGGGTCATTATTATTTCTAGCTTAAACTATTATGATGAACTCCTAGTCAGTCTTCTTGTCTCTAGTTTCCCTTTTCTTCAATCTGTCCCTATACAAGTGTCAAACTAACCTTCTTAATGGACAAGCCTGGTTTCTGTCCACCTTTCCAACCTTATTTCACATTACTCCCCTGCATATAGTCCAATCAAACTGAATTACTAGCTGTTCTCTGATATTGTCTTGCCATTTCCTGTCACCAGACATTTGTTCAGATTCTCTTTCATGCCTGGAACTTTCTCCCACTACTTTACCTATTTAAATTCTCACTTCCTATAGGGCTCAGTCCATGGCTCATTCATTTATTTTCAACTGAAAATATTCCTTCCTTCAATTTCCTTATAGCGATTATCTAGTCCTCTCCTTTGCCCTCATCACATTCTATTATGTGTTTGGTATGCATGTTGTAACCTTTGCTATTAGACTGTAAGCTCCTTGAGGAGCTTAATATTTCATCTTAGTATCCTCAGTTAGGCACAGAGGACTTAGCTGGTGCTTAAGAAATTGTAGGAGTGGTAATAATCTGGTTTTTCTTTCTTTCAGATTTTCAGGCTGTAATGAGGATAACAGTTTGGAGCATCCATGATAAAGATCTCTTCTGATTTGATTTTACTAGCATCAGGAAGACTTGTCAGTGGAGTTCTGAGAGCAAGAAGGGAGCAGTTGCCAATGCAGCTGGAGACAGCATCTTTCCATCCTGAGGCTTCCTGTAGGCATCAGACAAGAAGCCTGAAGAGCCTTGGCCACTGGGCTTAAGCTGACTAATATACTTACTGTAGATGTAAAGCTGATTTTGTTGACATGAGAGAGAAAAAGAGAGCCAGGCAAAACCATGATGTGGCAGAGCCATGAAGTTGTGTCGAGTCTGTTAATGTACCCTATGATGCATGTGTCCCTGTGAATTATCTTCTTAATTGATTTGTGTGTCAATTTGTGTGTCAAAGCTGTGCTTTGAGTATCCAGAGGTGTTAGGCTAGGCATTGGTGACTGTACCATGGGGAAGCAGGAAAAGGGGTGGGGTGAAAGCAGGGAATGAAGAAAAAAGAAGGGAGAGTAGGGGAATGGGAGAAGTGTGGAAGAAAGGAGAGATAAGGGGAGGAGGAGACTATAGGAGAGGAAATGGGAGAGAAAGGGAAAGAGAGGAAGCCATGGGGAAGGGGAAGGGAAGAAGCATCAGTGGGAAAGGGAAATGAGGGGAAAGAAAATATGATTTAGATTCATAAAAAGTTCTTAATTAACACCTCTAACCTTTTTATTTCAGTAAAACAAGTCAATAGTCAGTGGTCAACAAAGCCGGGCCTTGAGCTAAGTGGAAAGGAGCCAGAGGGTGAGGCATGGTGGGGAAGTAAAAAAAGAAGTCCCAAAGGAGTATGACCAGAGATGTCTATCTTCCCTCCTCTACTGAAGTGGAGGAGTTTATGGCTCCACCCTCCAATCAGAAGGTCAGAGGTCACTGTTGAGGTGTGAATAACATCCTTATTTTTTGGGTAAAACAATTAAGTTGTCATAAAAATTTTAAATTAACTTAATTAGTTTGAGAATCACTATCTGACAGTTCAATACAAGCATTTTTAATATGCACAAACAAAATTCATTTTAAAATGTTGCTATTGATTTAAAAAAGAATTGTTAATAAAATGGTATCATTTTTTCAGTTCAATGAAAATGTTTTATAGGTCAGATTTTATTCCTTTTGGCCCAAGGCCATTAGAGAGAAAGAGCAGGGATAGTGTAGTCTTCAGAGAAAATTACACAGTTTATGTGAATGTCTGAGGATGGAAATGTTTAACATTCCAGGGGTAATTTCATAAAAAGAACCAGCAATCCAAAACAGTACTATATTGATTTATCTCTAGTCTTTTCTGAGTTTTTGAAACAGCCAGTGCAAAAAGAGAGAATAAAAATTACTTAAATGTCTTTTTCATATAGCAAGTAACTTTGCCTTCTATATAATATATATGTATATATATATATATATATATATAAATATAATGAATGCTGGTTGGAAATATTTACAAGGGACTTGTGGTGTGACTTAATGAATACCTTGCTAATCTTATTTCATATTACTCTTCTCCTTCCCATATATTCTATGGTCCAACCATATGGGTCTTTCTTTACACTTGGCACTCCATTTTCTGATTCCTTTCCACTGGATGTCCCTCATATTTGGAGGGTTGTCTCTCCTCATTTCTATTTCTTGGAATCCTTGGTTTCTTTTAGTGCTTAGTTGAAGTTTCATCTTCTGAACGAGGATTTTCTTGGTCCCTCTAGCTGCTAGAGTCTTCCCTTCAAAGGTGACTTCATATGTGCTTTGCAAAGATCTAAGAATGTTATGTGAGCATTATCTCCTCTGTTAGAATGTGAACTCCTTGAAGGCAGGTACTCTTTCCCTTTTGTCTTTTGCTTAGCATACTGTTTATAGAAGGCATTTAATAACTGCAGGTTGATTGATTGGGCAGAATTGCCCTGACCTAAGCCTCTGGAGTAATGTTTGCCACAGGGGAGTGCTATTGTGATCTGGGCATGTTGGACTTCAAACTTCTAAAGTCTGGTAGGAATGCACCACAGAGTCACAGGGGGAGGGGCCAGAGCTGTAGGTGGGATAGGCATTCCCTTTTTGTATTCAGACAAGAAATCAGGGCTAGACTGTTTGAGTCTCAAACCAAACGGAAATGACACGAAAGAACTCCAGGGACAAATCAATGAGGGAAGAAGCTTAAGAAAGAGGTAAAAGATATGCATTGAGTCAATTACCAGGATGGGTGATTCAATTGACTTGCTATAGGCACAGTAATAACTATCTGTACTAGGAATATTCTGCCCCGCCCCTCCCATTCCATCCTTATTTCCTTTCTCTTTTATGTTCCTCCTTCTCCTCCTCCTCCTCCTCCTACTTGGAGTAGAGGTGGAAACTTTGGGATGTTTACAGAAGAATGGGAGAAGCATTTGTATATTATTGTTATTGTTTTATTAATAATTAATAAATATTATATTACTGTATATTAATAATATGAGAGAGACAGAGGAATTAACCTGTGGGAATAGGAAAGCAGCAACTACTAATAATCCTAAAAGAGGTCTTCAGCTTCTTTCCTCCTCAAAGGTTGCCTGCAGTAGATAAAAGCTGGATAAGAGCCCAAGTCTTTGATCTGTTTCTAAATTGGCCTCAACACTTGACAGGAGGAAGGGCAAGAGGGCCCGGGGAGACAGACCTCTCTGTGGTTGGAGTGAGGCATGGTCTGGTTATCTGGCACCTTTCCCTGTGTGTCTGTGTTTGCATGTCACTAAGAGCAATTAGTGGAACTTGGAAAGAGGCAAAATTTGGCTTGGTATGAGGAAAAACTTCCTAACAATTAGAGCTGTCCCAAAGTGGAATGGGCTATTTCAGGAGTTAAATGGGTTTCCTTTCACTAGGGATCTTCAAGAAAAGGCAAGAGATCCAATCCAATCAACATCCATTAAGCACCGACTATATACTTGGCACTCTGCTAAGTGCTGGGAATACAGTTAGTAAAAAGAAAGTCTGACCTCAAGGAACTTACAATCTAGTGGAAGGCAGAAAACAATACCCAAAAGAGGGAGGGGAAGTGAGAGAAAGAGAGAGGCAGAGACAGAGTGGTGGGGGGAGAGACAGACAGAGAGTAAGGAAGTGAGAAAGATGAGAAAGAGAAGTGGGGAAGGGGAGGACAAAGGGGGGGGGGAGAGAGAGAGATGGAGAAAGAGATATGGAGAGTGGGAGAGAGGGAGAGGGAAGGAAAGAGATGGAGAGAGAGAGATGGAGAGAGGGAGAGAGGGAAGAAGAGAGAGAGGGAAAGAGAGAGAGAGAGGAAGAGAGAGAGACAAGGTGAGAGAGAAAGGAAGGGAGGGAGAGAGGGAGGAAGAGAGTCACAGTGGTATTAAAAAGTGATGATTTTAACCTGGAAGGCCAAGTGTTGGTTATTTTGTTATAAGAATTCCTTTTTAGGTTTCAGTTGAACTAGGTAGTCTCTGAGGTCCCTTCAGGTCCCCTGATTCTATGAAATCTGAGGTATGCTATCAGCTGATTGAAGACTTGAACAGTAAATGTGAGACGTTTGGACAGTGATGTCTCAGTGTCACAGGGTCATTGAGAGCTGTAGCCTTCATAATACCATTTAAGCCTCTCCCTATTCTCTCAGTACAGCAGCATATAGTAATATAGAGATGTTATGGAGCACGAACACCAATTGTTACATAGGCAAGAGAGTAAGTTATGGTAGGTACAGGCACTGTCTCTGGGAAGAGACACCTGGCAAGCCACCCAGTGTTATCTAGACCAACTCATGTCCTTTTGTAATAGCAGGGTAAAATAATAATTTTAATAACTAATATAGCACTTTATGGTTAACATTACATATATTACCTTATTTTATCCTTAAATTAATTCTAAGGTAGTTGCTATTATTATCCTTATTTTACAGATTAGGAAAGTTAAACAAAGAGAGGTTAAGTGATTTGCCCAGGGAAACATCAAGTATATGAGGCAGAATTTGAACCCAGATTTTCTTCACTCCAATCCAAGGCTATATCCATTATACCATACTGCCTTTCCAGTACTGAGCAGTTGTAAGCAAGTTGGAAAGTGTCTTCAATGCAAGTGAGTGGTATAGAATCATGGTAGTTCTTGTGGTTCAGAGATCCTTATCTTTTGTGTAACTTCTCTGTTTCTCTGTTGTGCTCTTCAGTTTGAGAGGTCAGTTGGGAGTGATGTGTGTGTGTGTGTGTGTGTGTGTGTGTGTGTGTGTGTTCCCTGAGAACTAATTGCAGGAATGTCACTTCTCAAGTATGTCTGGGGATGCAGAGGCAAGCAGCTTGGGTATAAGACTAAGTAGATGTCAAAAAAATTGGCCAGTGATGACTCAGACTCAGTTATCTGTTGTATGTCTGAAATTTCCTGGCAAGGTCTTCTACTGTCCCCTTTTCAAGAGGTCTTTGACACTTTGGTATTTTCAAACTCAGTTCTTAGGATTTTTTATTTTTATTTTATTGTTTGGTAAGTGGAGGAACTCTATCTTGTGTTCAAGATGGAGCTGCTTGGGTTCTAGAGGACAGGAAGAAGGTATTTTAGTGGATTCAGAGGCAGTGAGTTCAAAGATGTTCAAATTAATTAAAAAAACAAAACAAAACATTTTCATCATGTAAAAAAGTGAGACACCTATGAATTTGGTTGTCTTAAAATCAATACATTACAAAATATTCCCTTCCTTATGAATCAACTGCACTCAGTCAGTTTCTGTCAGTGTCACATAAGTTGATTTCTGCAGTTAGTGCTAAGAATGGACTTTTGGTTGGAACTGGACCTTTGATTTCATTAGCATAGGGAACTATCAGGTGAGTAAATTTCCTCTAGCAACACAGAACAGCTCCTCTTTATTGAAGAAAAATATTAATATGGTATTCTGTGTCTTAGGCACATCTTTCAGAAACAATTTAACTTATTTTAATATCCAAGCATTTCTAGCTTGGAGAGAGAGAAATGTTCAGTGAGGCATTCCCCTTCTCCTATGCCTCCCCTTCCCTCTCATTTCCATTGGATGTGTCTCTCTCTATCCCAAGACAATTTGAGGTAACATAAGAATCCTGAACAAGGAAAAGGTTTTATGTTAAAATATAGTTTTAGGTTAACATTCTGGAATAGTCATTATTCAAATCACTTTCCCATTCTTTTCTGGACCACACCCATCAAGGTTGGAAAAGGGTCTCTTCCCTAGAATCAGTATCATCCTTTCTGAATGGAAATGATGGAGATAGAGTGCCCTTGCTTCTGGAGTTGAGGAAAAATGAGATTTCTTGTTCTTAGATGGGTAAATAGCCTAAACACTTGAGAGAATGGGGAAGCCATTGACCTTGTCTAGACAAGAATTGAATTTGGTTTTCAACACCAATCCTTTCCTTGTACTTCAACCTTAATTCTCTATACTTTCCTCTTTTTTTTTTTAAAACCCATACCTTCCATCTTAGAATCAATATTGGGTATTGGTACTAAGGCAGAAGAGTGGTAAAGGCAATGGGGGTCAAGTGACTTGCCCAGGGTCACACAGCTGGGAAGCTTCTGAGGCCAGATTTAAACCCAGGACCTCCCATCTCTAGACCTGGCTCTCAATCCACTGAGCCACCCAGCTACCCCCTCTCTACACTTTCCTAAAGAGTGACATCTGGAAAGGCCTTTAGACTAGAGAAAGTATTTATTTTTGAATATTTCTAGAGAAATGAAAAGATATTTTTAATATGCTTAAAAAAAACCCCTTACTTGGGGCAGAGAATAGATTTGTGCCCTATAGGGGAGTAGAAGGGTAACAAACGGTCTGGTGGGGAGGGAAGCAGTACAAGAGAGAGAGGGGGCGGGGGGTTAATTTTAGAAAGACTACAGGGAAAATAAGGGGGGGGAATAGGAAGGGAGGGGGGTAGAAAGGGAAATAAAATAAGGGTGGGAACAAGGGGGACTGTTTAAAAGCAAACATTGGTGTAGAAGGAAATAGTGAAAGAAGAAAAGGCAGGAACAGGAGCAGAATGCTGGGAAATACACAGCTAGTAATCATAACTTTGAATGTGAATGGAATAAACTCACCCATAAAACACAAGCAAATAGCAGAGTGGATTAGAATCCAAAACCCTACCATATGCTGTGTACAAGAAACACACACGAGGACGGTAGATACACATAGGGTGAAAGTAAGAGGGTGGAGCCAAATCTATTGGGCATCAACTGACAAAAAGAAGGCAGAAGTCGCAATCATGATATCTGACAAAGCCAAAGTAAAAATAAATATGGAATACTATTGTGCTAAAAGGAATAATAAAGTGGAGGAATTACATTGAGACTGGAACAACCTCCAGGAAGTGATGCAGAGCGAAAGGAGCAGAACCAGGAAAACATTGTACACAGAGACTGATACACTGTGGTACAATCGAAGGTAATGCACTTCTCCATTAGTGTCAATGCAGTGTCCCTGAACAATCTGCAGGGATCTAAAAAACACTATCCACAAGCAGAGGATAAATGGTGGGAGTAAAAACACCAATGAAAAGCAACTGCTTGACTATAGGGGTAGAGGGGATATGACTGAGGAGAGACTCTAAATGAACACTCTAATGCAAATATCAACAACATGGAAATGGGTTTGAGTCAAGAACACATGTGATACCCAGTGGAATCGTGTGTTGGCTATGGGAGAGGTGGTGGGAGGTGGGGGAAGGAAGAAAAGAAAATGATCTTTGTTTCCAATGAATAATGTTTGGAAATGACCAAATAAAATAATGTTAAAAATAAATAAATAAATAAATAAATAAAAAGCAAAAAAAACCAACCAACCAAACAAACAAAAAAAAACCCTTACCTTCCATCTTAGAATCAATACTATTTGTTAGTTCAAAGGCAGAAGAGTGGTAAGGGCTAGGCAATTGTGGTTATGTTGGCATGGGATCCAGGGTTTTCTTCTGGACACCCCAAACTCCAGAAGTGTTCCAAGTCAAAAGGGACATAGGAAATTCCTTTAAGAAACTTGAGAGAAACATTCTCTTTGGGCTTCCCCCTAGACCTTTGATTAACATAGAGATGCACCTCCCAGATGCACCCTGAGCATTGGGTGGTATCTAATCTAATCATCCCTTGAAATCCACAGGTCACAAAACATCACCAGATATTCCTTATGCCCTCCCAACCCAAAACATTACCCTGCCTCTCCTTCATGTAGACTCTGTTGTCAAGAGTCACACAACTAGCAAGTGTCTGAGGCCACATTTGAACCCAGGACCTCTAGTCTCTGTATCTGATTCTCAATCCACTGAGCCACGTAGGTGCTCCTTAATATGCTTCCACACCTGCTACTTACAGTGTTAGAGTGTTGCCTAGATCATTGAAAAATGAAGTGATTTACCTACGCTCACACAGAGGGCCTTGAATTCAGTCAGCTCTTCTCAGCTTGGAGGACAGCTTTCTCTCCTATCAAACCAGACAATACACAGAATTTGGTAATGTATGCAGTTTTAGCATAGAAATTGGTTGAGCCTGAAAGGTTGAAATGAGCCACACGGGGGCACTCAGATGTCTCAAGACTAAAATAAAACCTTGCAAAGTTAATTAAAGAATTGGAAAGCTCTGAAGTTTGACATTCTGTCCATGCCAAATTACCGGTCTTCATTTCCTCTCTCTGTTGTTTCATCAGTAAAGGAAAGAGAACAGAGCTTTTGATATTTTAGCTACACTTTTTTGGGTTGAAAGATTGGTGTATGTCTAAAATATTCTTCAGCATTTGTTGTTAAAATGAAAGTTTTTTTTTTCTTCCAAAACACAAAGATGAGTGAAGTTAAGGAGCAAAAGCTCCCTGATGCTGCCGGAGTCTGGGCAGCACACCAGATTCCCCTCCAGCTCAGGCCTCTACAGACAGCAATGACTGTGCCCTTTCTATAACTTGGCACCCATCACTCCTCTGGTTCTTGTGGCATTAAAGCAATTCGAGCAGACCATCTGCACTAGACTCAGTGTGAGAACTTATTTCCTACAATCCTTGGTTGTCCTTTTATCATTCTTTCTCTCTAGCTCTTGCAGTTTCCCAAAATATTTTGCAAATAAGTTCCACCACCAACTCTAAGAAATATGGACAGCAGTTTCCTCACCTGTCTCTCCTCCTGTGCCCAAACTGCCAACGGCAGCGTGCAGATAGAGAGCTCTGAAGGAAGATGGATTTGTGTGTGTGCCAAGTTTCTAAGTCATGAAGTGACTTCAGGTGTTACAGGGAGGGTGATGGGGAGAGTGTATGTCCTGGCCTGATGCCTGGATCCTCATGCTGGGCTACAGAACTAAAAACTTTCCAGACTGCTCAAATATCTCTCATAGTCTCCTCTTCCCTCCTCTTTATCACCCTAGTCTAAACTTCATTATATACCTTAACACCCTCCTGGATTATTTGCCTTCAAATTAATTCTCCTTCCTATCCTTCGTCCCAATATCTATGAACTCTTAGGTAAGACTAGTCTTCCTTTTGTGAGGTCTCATTGGGTCAATACTCTGCTTAACCATTTTTTTTGTAGCTCCCCATTTCTCCAGCGTCCAGTTCAGACTCCTTCCTTTGACATTCAAGGTCTTCTACAGTCTACATTTCTAGCCATTTCACTTACCATTTGCTCTATGTGTTGGATGGATCAGCCTTATTGGGCTGCTTGTGGCTTTTGTTATGACTTTTCCCTCACTTCATTGCTTCTTCCTTCCTCCTATTGAATTCCTGTTATTGTTGGGTTATTTTTCAGTCATTTCTGATTCTTCATGACCCCATTTGGGGTTTTCTTGACAAAGATACTGTAGTGGAATGAATTTCCTTCTCCAACTCATTTTCCAGATGAGGAAACTGAGGCAAACAGAGTTAAATGACTTGCCCAAGGTCACACAGCTAGTGTCTGTCTGAAGCTGGATTTCCTCCTTTAGAACCCAACTTAAATGTTGCATCTTCCATGAAGCCTTCTCTGATCTCCCTAGTCAGTAACAACCTTTTTTCACATGGGCCTCATGTAGGCTTAATTTTGCACCTCTCTGTAGCACCAATAATGTGTTATGGTATATTATGGTTTTCTATGTATATTCTATCCTCCTTCTGGCCTTTTCTGATTCTCCTTAATGCTGATGCCTTCCCTCTATTGATTACTTCCAATTTATCCTGTCTATAATTTGCTTTTACATAATTATTTGCATGTTGTCTTCCAATGAGAGCAAGGACTCTATTATTTAAATTTTGTATCTACCTCAATAGCCAGTATAGAGCTCTGCAAATGACAAGGTATCCAATATATTTTTGTTGCATTTGAATTGAACAGATTTAAAGAAAGCTGTGTGACTTAAAACTAATAGAAGTTCAAGGAAAACCTGAGTCTTTAAAAATCTCTTCACCTTCCATCTTAAACTCAATACTATGTATTGGTTCCAAGGCAGAAGAGTGGTAAGGACTAGGCAATTAGGGTTAAATGACTTGCCCAGGGTCACACAGGTGGGCAGTATCTGAGGCCACATTTGAACCCAGGACCTCATGTTTTTGGGCCAGGTTCTCTATTCACTGAGTCTCCTTGATGCCTTTCTTTCACTCTTCTTTCAGATCCCGGTCTTCTAGAGGATGCTTTTCCCAATTCTTCCCAAACTACTTTGTATTTGTGTTAATTCTCTTGAGGTTTATTCTGTAGATACTTTCCTACATATTTGCTATATTTCCCATTACAATTTAACTTCTTGAGGGTAAGGACTCTTTCATTTCTTTCTTTGTAGCCTTTATACCTAGTACAGTGCCTGGCTAATAGTAACTACTTGATTATCAAGCTTGTTGCTTGATAATGTATCTGAATAATACCTTCACCAATGCAGATTATAGACCTTCCCTGTTGTTTTTTTTTAAACCCTCACCTTTCATCTTGGAGTCAATACTGTGTATTGGCTCTAAGGCAGAAGAGTGGTAAGGGCTAGGCAATGGGGGTCAAGTGACTTGCCCAGGGTCACACAGCTTGTTGTTGGTTGTCTCTCGAACCGAGGATGACGATTGTCTTTGTGCGTTTTTGTGCACAAAGACACCTGTGCATGAAGATTTAAGTGGAAAAGTCGATGCACAGAGACAGTCCCACTCTCTCGGCATTGGAAGCCTGGGTCCAGTGGCACGAAAAGTCGTTACACCTGGAGACTTCCTCAGCTGCATTGGATAGCCGTGTTGTCCTTTGTGCTCCAACACGCCCTAAGCACTCCACAGTGCTTTGCTGCGTCGCCCTCTCAGCCGTTGAACCTTCTTGTTGGTTTCTTCCTCCTGTTCCGCCGAAGCAGTCTTCACATGCTGGGTGAGCAAAGCCCTGGTTCACCAGGGGTCGACGTCGACCCGATGGCTACCCTCACAAGGTTTAGCCGGCCTGTCGAAGCCGTTGCCCGGGGTGTGATCGCTGCCACATGCTAGCAGCTACTGGGAACCACAAGTGAGAGCTGGGTGTCAGGTGAGGGTCAGAGGCTGGAGAGCTGCCCTAGAAGGGCACGACAAGCCCTCCATACCAGAGATATTACCCCTCCCTGAGCACCCCATACACCCCAGGGTCACACAGCTAGGAAGTGGCTAAGGCCAGATTTGAACTTAGGACCTCCTGTCTCTAGGTCTGGCTCTCAATCCACTGAGCTACCCAGCTGCCCCCTCCTTCCCTGTTTTAATAGACAGGTACATATGATGTTGCATCATTTTTTATTTTTTTGCCTCATAGCCATCCTTCCGGAGGTTTGACCTCAGAGAAATTACATTGTTTGATGATGGATCTACAGAGAAATCCTTTTGAGTTTGGCAAGACCTGCCAGAACTTTTGCTCTGCTAAAGCAAGTTTTGGAAGCCAGGATTGACTTCATATTGCTTTCACCACCATCATTTAGTCAACTAGTTGTCAGTGTTTACTGCAGGCCAAGCACAATGCTAGGTTCAGGGAGTACACAAAAGGAGAAATGAAATAATTCCTGTCCTCATGGAGCTTGTATTTCAAACATATACAAACATATATGTATGTATAATATATATATGATTAAATTTGCCCATTTTTTGATTTAATCACCAAAAGTATAAACACCCCATTCATACTTGAGTAAGGGAGGTCTATGGTTCACATGTGCAATAGTAGGTGATGAATTAGAATCAAACTGACTGCCCCCTGGGTAGTCCTAAGCAGAGCTTCAGCTATAATTGATAGATATTAAAGTGGACAAAGGCATAGGAAGTGACACAAAAGAAAGTGCCTTTAAAAGGGAGTTAAAACTTTCTGTGGGAAAAATTTCAACTTCGGCTTTCTCTGGAGTTCTGAGTTTGAATTGGAGGTTGGTAAAGAATCTGCTGACTGGACCTGAGACTTTTCCTGGTGAGACTGTTCTTAAATCTCTCCTCTGACTCCTTTACTAAATTTTCTGAAGAGACTAGCCTCAGGAGAGACCTATCCTCTTGAGAGAAGGCTCCCTGCTTCTCCATGTCCTTGGCTCAAAAGGCAAGGCCTCTCTGGCTAAGGACTAAATCCCCCTGCCTGGGTTGAGCCAGGGGTCAGAGCAAAATACTTAATGCTTAGTCTAGATATCTTACCCTATCCTCTTTCCGATTTCTTACTTCACTCTTTCTATATTTTGTAAATAAATTGTAAACAAAATCTCTTTGGAATTTCATAAAATTCCTGGTGTCCCTAATTTTAAATAATCCAGTCTAACCCTTTATGAAAAAATCTCCCCCCCCCCTTACATTTATCTTTACAAATTCTTCTACTTTCATGTCTACCAATTATAGTAGAAACTTTGCTTAGGACTGCCCAGGAGCAGTCAGTATGATTCTGATTTGTCACCCACTATTACACACATGGGCCACAGACCTCCCCTACTCAAGTGTGAATGGGATGTTTACACATTTGATGATATGCTGGGAGCCGTCAGGTCACCACATCTTGACAAAGTCCCTCGTGGTAACCAAGAGGTCACAAAGTGGCTCTTTGGCAGGATGGACTTGCCCACTCAGCCCCCTCTGCATGACTTCTCTCATTAACATCCCTCTCTAATGGAATTAATATGGTCCTTGTTTTCTCCCTAGCCTCAGAAGGAATAATATAAAAGCAAAATACTTGCACTCTGTTTCCCCAAAAAATCATGAAAAGATCAGACTTTCAAATCCAAATCCAAAAGACCATCATGGATTAACTTTTACTTAGGTACATAATTCCCAGCAAGCCCAGAATTTCCCCTACTCCCCTGCATAGAAACGTATCATTCTCCTAAAGCCAACATATAAATCAACCATAAAGGCCCATACAAAATGTACAAGTACACCAAGCTTCACCATGCCTCAGTGACTCGATTTCACTAACCAGAAACTTCCCTTGGTAGAAACTCTCTGATAACCCTGAAAAATGACCTGAATTGTGTTCTCAATGCTTCTCTGATCTTTCAACCCCAATGTTATGATTGTTGAATTGTCTTTAAGAATTTCTGATTGATTATTTCTTTTTATTAAAAGTAATACACAAATTTCCTTGATTGTTTGTAAGCCTAGACTCCTCACAGATTAATGAGAAAATTAAACCACCTGTGATGAAATCATTTATCTTGTGTAGAACCTTTATTTTGTCAAAAATCAATAGTTACAATATAAGAATATAGAATGATCTCACAGTGTTAATCAAGTGATTTGTTAAAAGTTAATGTGTCACTTTTCTAATTTACTCGAATATGTGTGTTGAAAGATGTATCTGTGTGCCCAGAAAATGGGTATAAAAATAAAGACCACACCTGGGCATAGCGGAGCAGCCACCAGATGCAAAGCTTGCCCTTGGCTGATTTACATGCACAGCTGTCTTCTGTTTTTTATTTTTTCCCTAACCATTCATTTACCTGCCAATAACCCCTGGAGACATGAGTGGGGCTGGACACAAGTGGCAGTCATTAAATCTAAAAAATGGACAGGGGATTTAATTTAATTTTCACAATCAAGGGAGAGATTTAATATAATCTCTCTCTCTCTCTCTCTCTCTCTCTCTCTATATATATATATATATATATATATATAAAATAAATGCAAAGGAATTTATTGGAAATCACAAGAGGCCTCATGCAGAAGCTTTGAAGGAAACTATGGAAATAAAGCAGAGATGAGGAAGCAATTCATTTCAGGCAGAGGGAAGAGCCTGTGAAAAGTCATGGAAATGAGAGATGGAAGAAGATAGTAGAGGGAGATAAGGAACACTATACACTAGAAGGAGAAAAATATTACTACAGGCTTTATAACCAACCAAGCTAGATAGATGCCATAACTTACAATTAAGGAAGACCAGAGCAATAGAGATGCCTAGAATTCACCCAAGTCAAGCTTTTAGAAAGGATTGGCCCTTCTTTTTTAATAGCAATGTTATTTTGGCAATGGTATGCGATTGTGGATTAAAGAATATTATAGTTTATGAAGGTCATTCGAAGGACATTGGAGAGATACATGGTGCAACATCCACTTGGTATGAGCAGGCGCCATACATTGTATGAATGAGGAATATGAGGACTGTGATGGAGAAGTGGTAGAAGGAATATCAGGAAGATATATAAATGGGGAAAAAGATGAGTCAAACATGTTGGAAAATCCTGTTAACAAGAGAAGGGAAGTTAGTCTGGGATGGCACTGCTAGAAGTTCACTAACCATCCTTTTAGTCATCTGTCCTAAATTTTTTTCTATGAATGGAAGTCAAGCCTATTAGCTTGTAGTTTTTATATTTTATTTTCTTCTTCCCTCTCTCTATTCTTTTTCTCTCCCCCTCCCTCTCTCTTTCTCCTTTCCCCCCCCCCCCCCCTCTCTCTCTCTCTCTCTCTCTCTCTCTCTCTCTCTCTCTCTCTCTCTCTCTCTCTCTCTCTCTCTCATCCTTCCTTTTCCTTTCTCCATATCTTCCTTTCTTCTTTAAAATTGGATAACATTTATTCTTCTCTAGTCCTGCATCATCTTTTTTCTTTGCAGGAGAGTGGTTTAGGAATCACCTCTATCAGTTCTTGTAGTAACTTGGATTTAGCTTGTCTGGATATGATGACTTGATTTCATTGAGGTCAGTGCAGGTGCTTTGTTTTCTTGGACTTCAAATTCCTGTTAGTAGGGAGAACGGGGAGCCAGCTCATGGAAGTATCAATGGACTGGTTCACTCTGTCTTGCAGGGCCATCTGTGACATTTTGGGAAGAGACATAGAAATGGAACATGGACTCTTTAGGTAGCCTGGGTTGATTTAACTGAGACTAGTGGCTAAAGTACCAGACAGATATCACTCAGCTGCCAGGCAGGTGGCAGACTTGATGACAGCTATATAAGAAGACAAAGGAAGCTGTAGCATGGTGGGATGATTTCATTTCCCTAGTGATTGCTTGTTAAGACCTTCCTACAAAGGGTTTTGGGCTTCCTTCCAACTTGTAGGAGTAAAGAGACATGATGCAAAAGAAGGTGAGGAGAGGAGTCAGAATGGGAGATTCAAACTTTACCTGAAGTAGCTGGGGTTGCTGCTGCTATTTGGATGTTAATACTATTTTTTGGGGGGTGTAAACCTTAAAATTCCTTAGACTTATAAATGTTGGAAATTTCACCATTGGGAAATTTTATACTTGGAAAATTTCTTACTGATAGTCTATTGGAATTTGAACCCCATTGGCATGGGAGGTTCCTCCTCCTCCCTTCTTAAGATTACTTTAGGACAGAAACCTTTTGCTGAACAATGGAAAGGACTTTGACCTATGCTTAAGCATAGAACAGGAATTTCTTTGAGTCATGATTGATTTTAGAATTGATACAATGGAGATACTTGGAATCAATCTCCACCCTACTCAGTCCTAACAGGATTGAGGAAGGGCTGCAGCCTAGATCAAAATTTAATTATTCCAATCTCTACCCTACTCAGGTTAACAGGATTTAGGAAGGGCTGTAGCAAAGGATCAAAGATTTAATTATTTGAAAATATGACCTTCAACAGACATGTGCAAAGCCAGAGACCTCTGGGTGGTCCTGGGTTAAGCTAGAGCCTCCATTGGCACAGGGAAATTGATGGACAGGTGATTGGTAGATGTGAGAACTGAGGGGAGGGAACTTGGATGGTTTCCTTAAAGATAGAGGGGGCTGAAGACTCAGGGTGGTGGTTGAGGAGTTGTCTGAGTGGTTGGAGTGTGCTCTGAGAAGCTTGCTCTGAAGGAAGCTGAAGGTGGGGGCCTCTGAGACTGTTTCTCCATTTTGGTCACGTGAGTAATAGGGACTGATCTCTTTTCTTTGCCCCAGCTATCTAAGGGCTTGGGCCTTTTGGCCCAGCCTAAACAGAAGGGGTATTTAAGCCCTATTCCCTTCTCTCCCCTTTCTCTCTCTCTATCTCTAATTCCTTTCTTCCTCCTGTTGTAATTAAACTCCATAAAAGATTGACTGCTGACTTGAGTTTTCATTTAGGAATTACATAGCTGAATTCCTTGGCGACCTTAAATTAATATATATCAGTCTTTTTAAAGTGATTTCCTTGTCACAGGGGGCAGTTAAATGGCACAGTGCATGGAGTGCCAAGCCTAGAGTCAGGATGACCTGGGTTCAAAGCTGGTCTTGACACTTCCTACCTGTGTAGCTGTCCTTTTAACCTCATTGGCCTAACCCTTGCCCTTCTATCTTAGAGTTGTTAGAATAAAGTTAAAAAAGCAGTGTGTAGTTCATTTTAATTTTTACTGTAGCCACTGCATGCTATCCTTCATACCAATTGAGGGAGTTCTTTGGAGGCTTTACTGAAAAAGGAAGTTAGATTGGTCCCCAAGTGAATGGGGACATGAGCCAAGCAGATGATGAATTATTATTAGAATATATGCAGCTCACTTTAAGATTTCCAAAGTCCTTTATAGATACCACCTCATTTGATCCTCACAACAATACTGAGAGGTAGGTGCTATTATGATCCCCATTTTACAGTTGAGAAAATGGAGGTAATAGAGAACCAAATAACTTGTTCAAAGCTACACAGCTAGTAAATGTCTAAGGCAAAATTTGAATTCAAATCTTTCTGACTCCAGGCCTAGTGCTCTATCCATTGCACCACTGAGCTTCCTCTAAGTGTCCAGCATGGTGCTTGAACTCAGATATTTGTTACTCCAAAGCCCTATGTACTGGACCATCTAGCTGACTCATGGAATCCAGAAAGCATTAGAAGAGTGGCTAGGAAGATGTTTGCTTGAAAGAGAATTGCCATCTGGCAATTTGAGATATACCTCTCCACCCCCACCAAAACCAGTTGTTGTCAGTCTTACTCTCCATTACTAGCAAGAAACATTTCCCTCAAAGGTTTAAAAACTTCCCATTTGGGAAGAAAAATGTTTTTACTCTGTTTTATTGCCTCTACTGTGAGTAACATTTCTATCCTTTCTTTGGTGGCCTCAATATGGCTAAAAAACATTTTTATTAGTTGTGAAACTTGAGTCATTGCCGGCTCCAGATTTGTAGAAATCCAGGCTTCCAGAATTCTTTAATAAAGGAGCCATATTCCAGTCATTGCACCAAGTCTCAGCGATATCTATAAAGTTAAGTTTGTCTCCTTGCATTAGAATCTGTAGTTCAACTTGCTTGTCATCCATATTTTATGCATATGTGAAGAGACATCTGAAACCATGGATTTTAATGATGGTTCCCTTCTTGAATTTTGTCTCCTGTGAATTTCTGGTCATCTTTATTGCTATTCTTTTCCCTTCATTGTAGCTTCTTTCTATGGTGTCTAGCTTGGCAACTATACTTATGCAGTTTTCTCCCTTCCCATTTTTTTCAGATAAAAACTCCCATGATTAAATGTGTGAGACTCCATTCAAATACATTTTTGCCAGTCGATATGAGGCCAAGAGCTCATCATTATCATAATTTCAGCTGTGGATAAGAAATCCAAAATCTGTTCTCTGACACTAGCTTTTAAAAGTAGACTCTTGCTTCCTTCATTCTCTTCTTAAGCCCTAGTCTAGTAATAGTAATGAAATGCCTCTAGTTCTTGTAAGGGCTTTGACTTCTTATCCAATACTAGTGAGTGAATGTAAACATTGCAAGTACCTTTAAAACAAAAATGGTGGAAATGGGAGAACTTCTCCTTTACCAGAGGAGAAATGTTCACTTCTGAGATTGTGTGGTGGAATGGAAAGAGCCCTAGACTGGGAATCAGAGATCAGGGTCTTAGTTCCAACTCTTCTGATGCTTCACTGTAATAAGCTCAGTCCAATGGTGGGGCAGCCAGGTGGTTGGTACAGCAGATAGAGTGCCAGGCCTGGAGTCAGGAAGACTCTTCTTCCTGAGTTCACGCCTGGCCTTAGACACTTATTATGTGTGACTTTGGACAAGTCATTGAACCCTGTTTGCTTCAATTCCTCATCTGTCAAATGAGCTGGAGAAAGATTGGCAAACCATTCCAGTGTCTTTACGAAGAAAAGCCTAAATGGGGTTATGAAGAGTTGGACACGACTGAAAAATGACTAAACAACTGAATAATTGAATGATATTAGAGCCAAGTTTGATTATGATATGCTAAAAATGGACAAAAATGGAAAAGGTCTGTAAAGGTTTTAATAACAAAATCTTTTCACCATCAAGGAGAGTGGAACAACCACATTTGATTTATAACCATTTTCTATCTGTGTGACCTTGGGCAAGTCTTTTAACATCTTTGCACTTCAGTTTCCTCATCTTTAAAATCAAGGTGTTAGAGCAGACAATCTCTAAAATTCCTTCCTGCTCTAAATCTATGTTTTGATGCTTCTCATATCATCAGGAAGTAGAATTATAACTATGGAAGATGAGAGGGAGCAAGCAATTGTAGTAGACCAAGTATATGCAGAAGTCAATTTTAGGGACAACATAATTTTGAGGGAATCATGAGACAAGATTTTTAATGTGTTTGGAAGAGGGTAAGATGCCAGAGGCATGGATAAAATGTCAGATCTTATGCCCTATCCTCCCAAAAAAGACATCTCACAGAATATTAATAATTACTAAGCCATTTCTATTTCCCCTTTTCTATAAAATTCTTTTCAGAATGATCTATACACATACATTGGAAGCATTCTGGGTGAAGGTAAAATAAGAAAATGAGCAGGCTGTCACAAATTATATTTTATGGCAGACCACATCCTTATAGTTATATAGTTGACTGTTAATTGTAAAGAATATAAGACTCCTATGACAAAGAATTCTCTCTACCTCCAGAGAAAGAACTGTTGGAGTGGGAATGCAGATGAAAGCATGTGATCTTTCACTTTTTTATTTGGGTTTATGTTTGGGGGTTTTGGTTTTATATGATTATTCACCTACAAAAATGAACAATATGAAAATATTTTTGCATGATAATACATGTATAACCAAGATCAAATTTTTTTTTTTTTATACATTGAGTACTTTATAGAAGGTACCCCATTGATCCCTTTTGGGTATATCCTAGGCATGATATGTGGTGTTGATCATGTCTATCCAATATTTTATTATTTTGTTTTCCATCTCTATGACTTTGCATAGGTTGTCCCTTGAAGCTTGATTTCCTGACTGGTAAGTTCCTATATTTCTTGAGGAACCCTAGCCATACTGTTCACTTCACTTTTAGCCCAACTCACTTGCAGGACTTGGACTCACTTCTCTACAACTACCTTGTTTCCTCATCCTTCAAGTACTCTCTTTCTCTCTTTTGCCCTTTCCCCATAAGCTCATGGAGAGTAAGAACCATTTTACCGTTTTATTTTCTAATATTTGTATCCCCAGTGCTTAGCACATATATGGATTTTTAAAAAAGTTTTTCTCTATATCTGTCTCTAGGTTTTATCTTATCTATCTCCAAGATCAAATTTATTTCCAGATCTGGGAGGTGGAAGGGAAGGGAGGAAGGGAGACAATTTGGATCATATAACTTTGGGAAATTTGTGAAAAATTTTTATTACATTTGATTGGTAAAAAAAATTAAAGGATCATTGTTGATTATAAAAAGGCATTTGATCTCATAGAACAAAACTCTGCCTTAAAGAGTCTCTTCTGACAAAATGTCTTATGTATATGCAAATTCATACATGATTTCTTGGAACAGGTAACCACAGAATAAAAGCTAGAGAGATTCATACTTAACAAAGGCGTTTGCCTTCGTCACAGAGAATGATCAGCAGAGGGCCAAGATGTAAGAGGAGTACTTTTTAGATGATGAAGTGCTTTTGATACATATGACCATATTTACTAAAACATGAGAGGGACCCCAGAATGAGAACCACAACAGGATCATAGCATCATAGATTTAGAGCTAGAAGGCACTCTAGAGGTTAGTGAGCCTAACCCCTCCCCCTATTTATTTATTCAATTAATTTTAAATGTAAAAGCCCCATATTTTACAGAAGAGGAAACCGAGGCATGGAATGGTTAAATGTCTCACTCAGGGTCATACACCTAATAAGTGACTGAGGAAGAATTTGAACTCAAGTTTTCCTGACTCTAAATCCAGCTTTCCATCTACTACATACACCATTCAAAAGAATTCTGCCTAGCTATCCATACCAGAAAGACCAAATGGATGAAGAATGCTTATTGTCCAGACTATGGTATAGAGTTAAATGGACAACCTGTAGTTTTCATATAAGGGTATGTTTATCTTGGAAAGACACTGAAAATGGACAATGAATTAGACCCATAATTGAAATGAAGAAGACAATAGGATGGGTTATCTTTGGGAAACCTTTTCAGTTCTATTAATATCTGAAGTTTCTCCATAAACTGGAGAGCCCATTTTTTAAAGCACCAATATTCTTCTGGTATCGTCATATGGGTATGAGACATGTAATTCTACAGTCATTGAAGAACTGGACTTACCTAAAAGAAAATGGAGATTTACTTGGTGGGAATGAACTGGTATAATACATTACTGATTTATAATTATAGAAATTATATAGGAATAGTACTATAAAGAATGTTATAAGAGAAAAATATGACTGGAGAAACAGATGGGTCAGTCACATAGTGAGAAGGGAGGATAAAAAATGGACAAGTCATGTATAAGGTAAGAGTCATATTTGAATCTTTACTTTCACTCATTCTTCCTATATAATCACTAATCCCTGAGTCCCATAAATTCTACATCATTGATATCCTTCACATAAGCCCTCTGTCTTTCTATTGATATCATAGCCATCCTAGTCTAGGCAATTATTATCTTTGGCCTGCAATATTTTTTTAAACCCTTACCTTCCATCTTAGAGTCTATACTGTGTATTGGTTCCAAGGCAGAAGAGTAATAAGGGTTAGGCAATGGGGGGTCAAGTGACTTGCCCAGGGTCACACAGCTAGGAAGTGTTTGAGGCCAGGTTTGAACCTAAGACTTATTGACTCCAGGCCAAGGACTCTATCTGCTGTGTTGCCTAGCTGCCCTCATGAATTAGTATTCATCCAATGCCAGAGAACTAGAGGAAATTCTCCTGCATGTTCGTGTGTGTGTGTGTGTGTGTGTGTGTGTGTGTGTGTGTGTGTGTGTGTGTAGTGTAGTGTCTTCTCTGGAAGATTTGCAGGGTATGGACAAGAGTTGCCCAGATGGGGTTAGCCTTCTCCTTGTGCAGTTTGTAGACCCTCATCAGAGTAGATAATTTTGATATTGCTTCCATTACAAGAAAGCACTGCCTTGGGGAAGCACAGTGGATAGAGCTGCAGACTTGGAGCTGGAAGCACCTGGTTTCAAGTCTGACCTCAAATACTTCCTAGCTGTGTGATCCTGGGCAAATCACTTAACCCCCACTTTCTTAGCCCTTCCTTACTGCTCTCCTGCCTTGGAGCCAATACTTAGTACTGATACTAAGACAAAAGGTAATGGTATATAAAAAAAAGAATTACCCAGATGGGCAGACAAGGAAGAGTTGCTATCTGCTTCATTTTAAGGACTTTTCTACATGGATGAGATCATAGATTCATTGAGCAGAGTAATATTATTTCAGAATGTTTTAGAAATAACATTATTTTTAAAAATCGAAATTATTTCAAATTGTTTTATTTTAGAACAATCACATGCTGTATATGCTTGTTCTATAATGATAAAATTCTATTGTGAAATCATTATTAATCATATTCCCATTCACAGAGTTATAGATTCTGAATTGGAAGAGACCCCAAATGACTAGCTAGTTTAATCTGTACTTGACAGAAAATTCCTTGTATGATAAACCTCACAAAGCCTCTACTTAAAGATCTTCCAGGATGATGGTACACTCAATACCTACTGAAGCAGTCTATTTCTTTTGGGAGTATCTCTAATTGTTTACATCAAGCCTCAATCTGCCTCTCTGCAGATCCTATCCATTGGGACCAGGTAGAAGAATTAACTCTCTCTTCCACCTGGCAACCCTTTGGACATTTCACCTCTTCCTTCTATGACAATTTATAGCAGATGTGTCAAATACTTTGTCTAGAGGCTAAAGGAGGCTCACATCACTACCAAGTATAGCCCAAACCAGAAATACTTAACAAAATAAAAAAATACAATAGAATAGAAAATATTAATATGTGGATTTCTAAGTTAATATGTGGCTCTTTATAGAATTGTTTCCATTTGAGTATGAGACCATTGGTCTATCGAACCATTGTCATTCTGGTTTGTTTCTTCTGGATAGTAATAATAATACTATTAATAATAGCTGATGTTTTGATATTCCTTTGGGTTTGCAAAACACTTTATATGCATGGCTTCATTCGATTTTCAAGACAACTGTATGAGATTGGTTTTAGAGCTGAACTCTTGGAGTTTCAGAGCAGAACATTCAATGGCTTGTGCAGGGTCTTGTAGCTATTAAATATCTGAGATGAGGTTCAAACCTGGATCTTCCTGGTCTTAGTCTAATGTACTGTCCATCACTCCCTCCCATTTTGTCAGTTTCATTGGGCTCACGAACAAGATAGCACAGTTTAGAATTTTTCCATGAATCAAAGTCAAGCTCCCTGGCCTATAGTATGAAAGTGCTATTTACTTGCTTTTTTTGGGGAAAATATCATCCTTTTTTCATGACAGGGATTCAGAAGGTTGGTGCATCAAGTTTCAAAGTCTAATTCATTATTGAATACTGTTCTGGGGTTGCTATTAGTCACTGACACTGGCTTGATTTGAGCGAGACAAGTTTAAATGTCAAGAAGGGAAAATCAGGTGTAACAAAAACCAAAGATCACAGATGATTGGAATGTCAGGTTTTAATTAGTAAAGAAGCTGCCTGCCAAAAAATCCTATCCCATCCCACTCTCTCCCCTGCCCCACACTCCTGGGCAGCTTCCCAGTTCATCTTTGTTTGGCTCTGGACACTTGTGACCAACAGACATCTCTCCCTAGTGGCATTTGCAGGGGTTGGGTTCTGGATTAGTTAGAAAGGGGTTTCTTGAAAGGCCAAAGAGCCCCTGGAGAGTGATGAGTGACACAAAAGTGCATGGTTTTCTTTTAGGAGATGTTCAAAGTGTGACTTCTTAGCTTCTTTGTGAGAGAGTTTATGCCATTCAACGATAATCCATGTGGAACTGGTTAATCAATAAGGAAGCTGGTTTGGTGCCAGAATCAGATGAGGCAATAGTTTAGCATATCTGACCAGTCAATCTCCACCTTGACTTACTTCCTCTGTTTTTATCTCTCTGCTGACTGGTAGGGCCTGAAATTGGGAAGCAGTATGGCATGGTGGTCTGAACACTAAATTTAGACATAGGTGACTGGAATTCAAATCGTGTCTCTGCTATTTACTTTGGTTGCGATTTTAGGCTAGGAATTTTCTGAGCTGTGGCTATTGACCTTTACTGGAGGCAGCTGGACCTCAGTGAAGGTCTCCCATCAAAAACTGGATGACTACTTATCAAATATGTTATGGTGGTGATTCTTTTTGGGTGTAGGTAGGACTTGATAGCTGTTATAGTTGCTTCCAACTAAAAAAAAGTGTTCATTCCAGTGCTTCTGGGACTAGCTGCTTTGTAGGGTCCCATTGGCTCTAAATTTTATGAACCTGTGAGTGTTTCTGGAGGAAGTCACAGATTTATGGTTGACTGTCTGATAGCACATTGTGTGCAAGCAAGACAATGAAGAGCCTGGCATGTCTTATGAAGATGATTTGTTGAAACTGGGCATGTTTAACATGGAGAAAAAAGACAAAGGAAGACATATGATATTTGTCATCAAATATTTGGAAGATAGGTATGTAAAAGTGTTCACTGTAGCTGGAGAGAGCTCAACTAGAGCTAATGGGTAGAGACATTAGAGAGAGGAAATTTTTTTTCTCGATATGAAAAAGAACTAACAAGTAGAACCCATTCAATCATTTTAGTTGTGTCTGGCTTTTTGTGACATCATTTGGGGTTTCTTAGCAAAGAGAATGGAGTAGTTTGTCATTTCCTTCTCCAGGTCATTTTATAGATGAGGTTATTGAGTCAAACAGGGCTAAGTGACTAGTACAGGGTCACACAGCTAGTAAGTACCAGAATGTGGATTTGAAATCAGTATTCCCGAGTATGAGTATTCTTGACTCCAGTCCCAGCACTCCGTGCAGCGTGGTACCAACTGGCTACTTGACAATTAGATCTACTTTTCAAGCTAAGGCTCAAAAAGGTCATAGGTCCATAACTACCACTAGCCAATAAATGTCAGAAGTAGAATTCAAATCTAGGCCTTTGCCTCTGAGTTCAGCATGGTACATGCTACACCTCTCAAGGGTGATCCTTTCGGCTCTGAGATTCTGTGATTTTCTAGGATAGTGTCTACTGGAGCATTTCTGTTGCCCTGTCATCCATCGATCCATCTCTCATTAACTCCTTCGGGCCTCTCCCACCAAGGGTTATTTCAAACCTTCCATTTGGTCCCTCTTCACCCCTTATTATAGAGATAGAAGAGCAGGTAACTTAAAGGGCTCTGGGGAATATCTGCCTGCAAATGTGCGAATGTAAGGAGAAAGATAAGTTGGAGTGGAGACAGGAAGAGTCAGAAGACAGCGTTAGGAAAGCCCATGGGAGGAGAGATGATCAGGGAGGGACCTGATATTTTAGAGGGGTCAAGGAGAATGAATGAACAACATCAAGGGCCTAATGAGGGGAGATGGCAGGGATTCATAGTGGACCCAAGCAGCATAATTTTATGACTTAAAAAAAAAAACCCTTACCTTCTGACCTAAAATCAATACTGTGTATTAGTTCCAAAGCAGAAGAGTGGTAAGGGTAGGCAATGGGGGTTAAGTAACTTGCCCAGGGTCATGCAGCTGGGAAGTGTCTGAGGCCAGATTTGAACCTAGGACCTCCCGGCTCTAGACCTGGCTCTCAATACACTAAGCTACCCAGCTGCCCCCTACATTTGCAGATCTTATTTTTTTTAAACCCTTACCTTCTGTCTTAGAAATACTGTGTATTGGTTTCAAGGCAGAAGAGTGGTCAGAGCTAGGCAATGGGGGTTAAGTGACTTGCCTAGGTCACACAGCTAGGAAGTGTCAGAGGCCAGATTTAGCTCTCAATTCACTGAGCTATGTAATTGCCCCAATTTTATGACTTTTTCACTATCTAAAATCTCAAGATGAGAATGAAGAACAGGTTAAGGAATAGCATGCAATTATACAGAACTGAATGTTGATCTCCCAGGAGAGAATTTCATCCTTCGATCCATCACTTGACAATGGAGCAGTTTTTGAGTGATGCTGAGGACCAAGGTGAGGCTGAATTGACAAGGACCAAAGCAGATGGGAAGGGTTTGAGCTGAAACCATGCAGCCTCTGGGAATCCATGGTTTTGGAAGGCTTATCAGCATGGCTGTCAATTCACTGAGGATGAAGGGCCTTGATGGATCCTCTCTGATCATTGGCCAAGTGTTAGAGTCATTGAGGAAGTTGAGCATGAAGACCAGTTAACAGTGAATGAAGGTGATAAGGTTGGTGGGGAGTGATAGGGAAGGGCAGGGCAGTATATGATCTTGTCTTCGACACACAACAAGTAACCCTTGATTAGTTAGACTGGGCATGAGTCCTCTTCCAATACTGTCTAACTTTTCACATATTTAAGGTTTCTTTTCTTTCATTTTTAAAATTTATTTTTTCCTTTTTCCTTTTTAAATTTTATTTAATTAGATGATTTAGAATATTTTTTCATGGTTACAAGACTCATGTTCTTTCCCTCCTCTGCCCCCAACCCCTCCCATATCCGATGCACAATTCCACTAGGTATAACATGTGTCATTGATCAAGATCCATTTCCATATTATTAATATTTGCACTAGGGTGATCATTTAGAGTCTACTTTCCCAGTCATAGCCCCATCAACCAGTGTGATCAAGCAGTTGTTTTTTCTTCTTTGTTTCTTTTCCCACAGTTATTTCTCTGGATGTGGATAGCTTCTTTCTCATAAGTCTCTCAGAAATGTCCTAGATCATTGCATTGCTGCTAGTAGAGAAGTCTATTATATTCGATTGTACCACAGTGTATCAGTCTCTGTGTACAATGTTCTTCTGGTTCTGCTCCTTTTGCTCTGCATCAATTTCTACAGGTCATTCCAGTTCACATGGAATTCCTCCAGTTCATTATTCCTTTGAGCACAATACTATTCCATCACCAGCATATACCACAATTTGTTCAGTCATTCCCCAATTGGAGGGCATCCCTTCATTTTCCAATTTTTTGCCACCACAAACTGCTGAGATGTTTTGGAGATATATAGAAATGCTGATGACTTATGTGGGTTTATTTTGTATCCTACAACTTTGCTAAAGTTGTTGATTATTTCTACTAGCTTTTTAGTTGATTCTCTAGGATTCTTTAAGTAGACCATTTTATCATCCACAAGAGTGAATTGTAGTCAGGCAGTTGCTTTTCCTCGGTGTTTCCACTCCCATAGTTTATCCTTTGCTTATGAATAGTGTTTTTTTCTCCTAGATCCCTGCAGATTGTTCAGGGACATTACACCGCTACTAATGGAGAAGTAAGTCCCTTACGTTTGATTATGCCACAGTGTATTAGTCTCTGTGTACAATGTTCTCCTGGTTCTGCTCCTCTCGCTCTGCATCACTTCCTGGAGGTCGTTCCAGTCTCCATGGAATTCCTCCACTTTATTATTCCTTTTTGCACAATAGTATTCCATCACCAACATATACCACAATTTGCTCAGCCATTCCCCAATTGATGGGCATACCCTCGCTTTCCAGTTTTTGGCCACCACAAAGAGTGCAGCTATGAATATTTTTGTACAAGTCTTTTTGTCCATTATCTCTTTGGGGTACAGACCCGACATTCTTTTGTCGCCTTTTGGGCATAGTTCCAAATTGCCCTCCAGAAAGGTTGGATCAGTTTACAACTCTACCAGCAATGAATTAATGTCCCTACTTTTCCATATCCCCTCCAGCATTCATTACTTTCCTTTGCTATCATGTTAGCCAATCTGCTTGGTGTGAGGTGATACCTCAGAGTTGTTTTGATTTGCATTTCTCTGATTATAAGAGATTTAGAACACTTCTTCATGTGCTTATTAATAGTTTTGATTTCTTTATCTGAGAACTGCCTATCCATGTCCCTTGCCCATTCATCAATTGGAGAATGGTTTGATTTTTTGTACAATTGATTTAGCTCTTTATAAATTTGAGTAGTTAAACCTTTGTCAGAGGTTTCTATGAAGATTTTTTCCCAATTTGTTGTTTCCCTTCTGATTTTAGTTACATTGGTTTTGTTTGTACAAAAGCTTTTTAGTTTGATGTAGTCAAAATTATTTATTTTACATTTTGTGAATCTTTCTATGTCTTGCTTGGTTTTAAAGCCTTTCCCCTCCCAAAGGTCTGACATGTATACTATTCTGTGTTTACCCAATTTATTTATGGTTTCCTTCTTTATGTTTAAGTCATTCACCCATTTTGAATTTATCTTGGTGTAGGGTGTGAGGTGTTGATCTAATCCTAATCTCTCCCACACTGTCTTCCAATTTTCCCAGCAGTTTTTATCGAATAGTGGATTTTTGTCCCAAAAGCTGGGATCTTTTGGTATACTGTCTTGCTGAGGTCGCTTTCCCCCAGTCTATTCCACTGATCTTCCTTTCTGTTTCTTAGCCAGTACCAAATTGTTTTGATGACTGCTGCTTTGTAATATAGTTTAAGGTCAGGGACTGCAAGGCCCCCATCATATGTGTTTTTTTTTTCATTATTTCCCTGGATATCCTTGATCTTTTGTTCTTCCAAATGAACTTTGTTATGGTTTTTTCTAAATCAGTGAAGAAGTATTTTGGTAGTTCAATGGGTATGGCACTAAATAGATAAATAAGTTTGGGTAGGATGGTCATTTTTATTATATTGGCTCGTCCTATCCATGAGCAGTTAATGTTTTTCCAATTGCTCAAGTCTAGTTTTAGTTGTGTGGAGAGTGTTTTGTAGTTGTATTCATATAGTTCCTGTGTTTGTCTCGGGAGGTAGATTCCTAGGTATTTTATTTTGTCTAAGATGATTTTGAATGGGATTTCTCTTTTTAGTTTTTGCTGCTGAGCTGTGTTGGAGATATATAGAAAAGCTGATGATTTATGTGGGTTTATTTTGTATCCTGCAACTTTGCTAAAGTTGTTGATTATTTCAATTAGCTTTTTGGTTGAATCTCTAGGATTCTTTAAGTAGACTATCATGTCATCTGCAAAGAGTGATAACTTGGTCTCCTCCTTGCCTATTTTGATGCCTTCAATTCCTTTGTCTTCTCTAATTGCTACTGCTAGTGTTTCTAGTACAATGTCAAATAGTAGAGGTGATAATGGGCATCCTTGTTTCACTCCTGATCTTATTGGGAATGCATCTAGTTTATCCCCATTGCAGATGATATTAGCTGATGGTTTTAGATATATACTGTTTATTATTTTTAGGAACGACCCTTCTATTCCTATGCTTTCTAGTGTTTTTAATAGGAATGGGTGTTGTAATTTATCAAAGGCTTTTTCTGCGTCTGTTGAGATAATCATGTGATTCTTGTTGGTTTGTTTATTGATGTGGTCAATTATGTGGATGGTTTTCTTAATATTGAACCAACCCTGCATCCCTGGTATAAATCCTACTTGATCATGGTGGATGACCCTTCTGATCACTTGCTGGAGTCTTTTTGCTAGTATCCTATTTAAGATTTTTGCATCTATATTCATTAGGGAGATTGGCCTATAGTTTTCTTTCTCTGTTTTTGACCTGCCTGGTTTTGGAATCAGTACCATGTTTGTGTCATAAAAGGAGTTTGGTAGAACTTTCTCTTTGCTTATTATGTCAGATAGTTTTATAGTATTGGGATTAACTGTTTTCTGAATGTTTGATAGAATTCACTGGTGAGGGGGCAGCTGGGTAGCTCAGTGGATTAAGAGCCAGTCCTAGAGACAGGAGGTCCTAGGTTCAAATCTGGCCTCAGCCACTTCCTAGCTGTGTGACCCTGGGCAAGTCACTTGACCCCCATTGCCTAGCCCTTACCACTCTTCTGCCTTGGAGCCAATACACAGTATTGACTCCAAGACAGAGGGTAAGGGTTTAAAAAAAAAAAAAGAATTCACTGGTGAATCCATCAGGCCCTGGGGATTTTTTCTTAGGAAGTTCTTTGATGGCTTATTGGATTTCATTTTCTGATATGGGATTATTTAAGAATTCTATTTCCTCTTCTGTTAGTCTAGGCAGTTTGTATTTTTGTATATATTCATCCATATCACCTAAATTGGTGTATTTATTGCCATATAATTGGGCAAAGTAATTTCTAATGATTGCCTTAATTTCCTCTTCATTGGAGGTGCTGTCCCCCTTTTCATCTTTGATGCTGTTAATTTGCTTTTCTTCCTTCCTTTTTTAAATTAGATTGACCAGTACTTTGTCTATTTTGTTTGTTTTTTCAAAGTACCAGCTTCTTGTCTTATTTATTAAATCAATAGTTCTATCACTTTGAATTTTATTAATTTCTCTCTTAATTTTTAGGATTTCTAGTTTGGTTTTCTGCTGGGGGTTTTTAATTTGATCGCTTTTGAGTTTTTTTATTGCATTTCCAATTGATTGATCTCTGCTCTCCCTAGTTTGTTGATATATGCACTCAGGGATATGAATTTACCTCTGATTACCGCTTTGGCTGCATCCCAAAAGGTTTGAAAGGATGTCTCGCCATTGTCATTTTCCTCAATAAAATTATTAATTGTCTCTATGATTTCTTCTCTAACTAAACGATTTTGGAGTATCATATTGTTTAATTTCCAATTAGTTTTTGATTTGGTTTTCCATGTACCTTTATTGATCATTATTTTTATTGCCTTGTGATATGAGAAGGCTGCATTTATTATTTCTGCTTTTCTGCATTTGTGTGCTATGTTTCTGTGACCTAATGTATGGTCAATTTTTGTGAATGTGCCATGTGGTGCTGAGAAGAAGGTGTATTCCTTTTTATCCCTATTTATTTTTCTCCATATGCCTATTAATTCTAATTTTTCTAAGATTTCATTCACTTCTTTCACCTCTTTCTTATTTTTTTTTGGTTTGATTTATCTAAATTTAATAATGGTTGGTTTAATTCTCCCACTAATATGGTTTTACTGTCTATTTCTTCCTTCAATTCTCCTAGTTTCTCCATTAGAAATTTGGGTGCTATATTATTTGGTGCATACATGTTGATTAGTGATATTTCCTCATTATCTAAAGTCCCTTTTAACAAAATATAATTACCTTCCCTATCCCTTTTGATCAGGTCTATTTTTGCTTTGGCTTTATCAGATATCATGATTACCACTCCTGCCTTCTTTCTGTCAGTTGAGGCCCAGAAGGTCTTACTCCATCCTTTAATTCTGACCTTGTGGGTGTCAACCCGCCTCATGTGTGTTTCTTGAAGACAACATATGGTAGGGTTTTGGATTCTAATCCATTCTGCTCTTTGTCTATGTTTTATGGGTGAGTTCATCCCATTCATGTTCAAAGTTATGACTGTCATTTGTGGACTCCCTGGCATTTTGATATCCTTCCCTGGTTCTAACCTTTTCTTCTTCGGCTCTACCTTTTAGTCCAGTGATTTACTTTAAATTGGTCCCCCTTGTCCCCTCCCTTGATATGTTTCCCTTTTTAGTCCCTTCCTTTTTGTTCCCTCCCCTTCCCCCCTCTCTTTCCTTCCCCTTTCGTTTTCCCTCTCTTCCTCCCCCCCTTGGTTTTCCCTTCTCCCTACCCTTATTGGGTAATATAGAATTCAAGATCCCAATGGATCTGGATGTTTTTCCCTCTCAGAGTTGATTTCCCTGAGAGTAAGGTTTAAGTAAAAACTCTCTTCCTCTCCTTCTTATAGGAGTTTTCTTCCCCTCCCCTTCCCATGTGAATCTTTGTGTGAGAACGATTATTCTACTTGGTCTTTCTTTTCCCCCTATTTACACATTACATTTCCCCCACATGTTAGTATACATAGATTGATATAAATGTAGTCCTTATAGAAGAGCATTTGAGTAAAAAAAGAAGATAACATTTTTCTCCTTTTCCCTTTCCTTCATATTTACCTTTTCAGGTATTCCATGCTCTTTGATTTTTAATATCGAACTTTCCACAGAGCTCTGGTCTTTTCATTGCAAAAAGTTGGAAGTCTTCTATTTTGTTGAATGCCCATACTTTCCCTTGGAAGTATATAGTCAGTTTTGCTGGATAGCTGATTCTTGGTTGAAGACCCAGCTTTCTTGCCTTTCTGAAGATCATGTTCCATGCCTTACGATCATTTAGAGTAGAACTTGCAAGGTCTTGTGTGACCCTGATTGGCATTCCTTTATATCTAAATTGTCTTTTTCTGGCTTCTTGCAGGATTTTTCTTTTGTTTGAGAGTTTTGGAATTTGGCAATTACATTCCTGGGAGTTGTCCTTTGGGGGTTTAGTGTAGAGGGCGTTCTGTGAGTTCTGTCAGTGGCTGTATTGCCCCCTTGTTCTAGAATCTCTGGGCAATTTTCTTTGATTATCTCTTGTATTACGATGTTGAGTTTGCTGTTTATTTCTGGCTTTTCTGGAAGTCCAATTATTCTTAAATTATCTCTTCTCCCTGTATTTTCCAAATCTGTCACTTTGTCAGTGAGATATTTTATGTTCTCTTCTAATTTCTTGGTCTTTTGGCTTTGCTTTATTAGTTCTTGCTTTAAAGCCTGGTTTTCTTTTACAGTTTGGTCAAACTGGTTTTGTAGATGCATAAATTTCTTTTGCATTATTTCCCACTTTTCCTCCCAGAAGGCTTCCATCTTTTTGATCATTTCAGATTAAAATTCTTCATGGGTTTGTGGAGAGTTTCCATTTCCTTTGGAAGGTTTCAGAGCATTTGCTTGTGTTTCCTGTTCTATCTCCTCTGTGTTTTGTATTTTTGCTCCATAAAATGTGTCTAAAGTCGCCCCCTTCTTCTTGTTTTTTTTTTTTTTGAATTTTGGTACTTTTGTGCTTCTGTGGAGTTTGCCATCTCTATCTGAGTGGGGGGGGGATTAGCTTTTCTTATCTCTGTCTGGTGTACAGAGGTTTTAGCCCTAGGCAGATTGTCTGTTCTATGCAGTTGTTGTTCTGTCTTCCCGGGAAGTCAGGAGTTGCTGGTTTGTCCGTGTTACTGCCCTCCTCTCCTCGGCACCCTCCTGATGCTTCTCCATTGCCTTACTTCCATGCTCTAAGCCTAGCTTGGCCCTTGTTCCTGTGCCTTAGCCGGCCAGTGCCTGCATTCTGCGGGGGGAGGGGCCGAGGCTTCCCGGAGCTCTGAGGGCTCCTAATGAGATTAGCTTTCCCTGGGTTGAATTTAGTATACCTTGAGGCAGGGACTTTTTTCGTGAGACTCCGATGGAAGGATCCAGCCGGGGGTTACAAGCTCCCCCCTCTCTCTCTGTTTCCCTACTGTATGGATGCTCCCTCGACTGGGTTAGGTTGTTTTCAGGATGTGGCCTTCAGAATAGCTGGCTCCAGAGGCCCTTTTGCCAGTCCTGAGGGTTGCTGTTGTTTCAGAAGACCCTGCTCTCTGAGGGGGAGGGGCCGCGGCTTCCAGGAGCTCTGGGCGAGGGCTCCTGATAAGAGGATTAGCTTTCCCTGGGTTGAATTGAGTGTGCCCTGAGGCAGGGACTTGAGACTTGGAAGGAGGGATCCAGCCAGGGGGTTATAAGCTCCCCCCCTTCTCTGTTTCCCTGCTGTCTGGGTGCCCCCTCAACTGGGTCAGGTTGTTTTCAGGAAGCAGCCTTCAGAATAGCCGGCTCTGGGGTCCTTTTGCCAGTCCTGAGGGTTACTGTTGTTTCCGAAGACCCTCCTCTTTGAGGGGGATGGGCCTCGGCTTCCCGGAGCTCAGGGCGAGGGCTCCTGATAAGAAGATTAGCTTTCCCTGGGTTGAACTGAGATTCAGATGGAAGGTTCCAGCCAGGGGTTTAGGAGCTCCCTGGTCTTTCTCTGTTTCCCTGCTGTCTGGGTGCCCCCACGACTGGGTCAGGTTGTTTTCAGGAAGCAGCCTTCAGAATAGCTGGCCCTGGGGTCCTTTTGCCAGCCTTGTGGGTTACTGTTGTTTCAGAAGACCCTGCTCTCTGAGGGGGAGGGGCCTCGGCTTCCCGGAGCTCCGAGGGCTACTCCCAGGGGGTTACGAGCTCCCCCATCTCTCTCTGTTTCCTTGCTGTCTGGGTGCCTCCTCGACTGGGTTAGGTTGTTTTCAGGAAGTGGCCTTCAGAATAGCAGGCCGTGGGGCTCTGAGGTTGACTCTGCTGCCTCGGACTCGGACTCGGCGCTCTGGGTTGGGGGGGATGGGTCCTAGGACCTTCCTTCTGCCTACCCCTTAGGTCCGAGTGGTCTTGGGTTCTGGCTTTTGGGGGGGTCGTACCTTTTGATCCAAGTTCAGGTCCAGGAGGAGGACTCCCGGGGTCTATGCTGTTGATCATTTTGAATTTCGGTGCCCTAGGAGCATTCGGTTTGAGATTGGTAAGGAAGGGTTTCAGGAGATCTGAACTTTAGCTTTCTCTAAGCCACCATCTTGACCGGAAGTCCCTGTGTGCCTTTTTGTATAATACAGGTTATCTAAATTTTCTTATTCCTTCAAGTTTCTCTTGGTGCCATCTTCTCTTCCTCCCCCTTTCTTTCTTATTTTTTTTTTTAATATATGATTTTAAACCACTTAGTAACCCAATCTCTACCTATGGATAATTCTTCTAACTACTATAATGGTGAATACAATTTTTGACAGTTACAAATAACATTTTTCCATATAAGAATATAAACAATTTGACCTCATTGAAGTCCTTAAAGAAGAAGAAGAAAATAAAATAAGAACCCTCTCTTTCTTATTTACCTTTTCATGTTTCTCTTGGTTTTTGTATTTTGATGTCAAATTTTCTGTTTAGTCCTGGTCTTTTCTTTACAAATGTTTGGAAGTCTTCTATTTGTTGAATACTCATACTTTCCCCTGGAAATATATAGTCAGTTTTGATGCGTAGGTGATCCTTGGTTGTAGGTCCAATTCTCTTCCCTTTCAGAATATCATATTCCAAGCCTTGTAGTCTTTTAGTGTGGAGGCTGCCAGATCCTGTGTAATCCTGATTGGTGCTCCTTGATATCTGAATTGTCTCTTTCTGGCTTCTTGTAATATTTTTTCCTTAGCTTGGAAGCTCTTGAATTTGGCAATTATATTTCTGGGGATTGTCTTTTGAGGATTTAATGTAGCAGGTGATCTATGGACTCTTTCTATGTCTATTTTGCCCTCTTATTGCAGACCCTCAGGGCAGTTTTCTTGGATAATTTCTTGTAGCATGGTGTAAAGGTTTCTGTTTGTTTCCAGGTTTTCAGGTAGACCTATGATTCTCAAATTGTCTCTCTGAGATCTATTTTCAAGGTCAATCACCCTCTCAATGAGATATTTTGTGTTACTTTTATTTTTTCTTATTATTTTCTAACCTGTCATTCTTTTGACTTTGCTTTATTAATTCTTGCTGTCTTGTGAGATCATTGGCTTTTAGTTGCCCAATTCTAGTTTTTAATGATTGATTTTCAGCTAAGATCTTTTGATTTCCCTTTTTAGTTTGATTTATCCTGCTTTTTCATGGCTTCTAGCAGGCCATTTCTGGTCTTCAATTTGCTTATTACTTAATTTTATTTTTGGGCTTCAATTTACAAGTTGGAGGTCCTGCCTTTTAAACTGTTATTTTCTTTTTGAACTATTTCCCATTTTTCTTGCCACATCTCTTTCATTTTTCTGACAATCTTAAATTTAAAGTCTTCAAGAACTTGTGAGCAATTTCCATTTCCCCTCCAAAGGTTTGAGTGTGTTTAATTGTTTGTCATCTTCTGCTATCTCTTCTTTAGTTTGGGTTTTTCTGCATAAAAATTATCAAGGGTCAAAGTTTTCTTCTTTTTTTGTGTGTGTGTGTTTGTGGATTTTAGTTCCTGGGAGTTGGTGGCCATTGCCTTGTTCCTGCCTGGTCATATTTCTAAGTGAGGAATATGGGTGATATTTGTTTTGGTCTCTGGAGAGGTTTTTGCCCTGAGGATATTTTCCCCAGTCCTCAGCAAAGTCCAGCTGCTCTTAGTGGCAGGTCCCCTAAGTGGCAGGTCTCTGTATTGAACATTGGAGGGGTTTTAGCCTGAGGGCTTTTTTGGGTTCTCTGTGGAGTTTTGCTGTGAGCTGTCCCCTCTCCCCAAGATCCAGTACCCTATCTCCATGTTTCCTCAGCCTCCTGGGGTCCCTTGTTTTGCTATTCTTATGGACAGGTCAAGCCCCTGAGGACTTAAAGATTGCCTGGGAAGAGGTCTGGGTGTGAAGTATAGGCAAGTCTCTGTTTTGAGAGCTGGAGAGGATTTAGCCTGAGGGCTTTTTTAGTTCTCTGTGGCGGTTTGCTGGGAGCTGCCCCCTTTCCCCAAGCTCCACGGCCTATCTCAATGTTTCCTCAGGCTCCCAGTGTTCTGAATCTAGTTTTTCGTAGGGGTAAGTCTGTGCTGACTTCAGTCAGCCTCCATTCTTGAACTTAGAAGTTTGTCCCATGCTTGCTTGGACTCTGGAAAGGTAGGCGAAGTGGGGTGGTGGTGATGAGCTTGCCTCTTGGTGGGGGAAATTTTGCCCCCTTTTAGCGTGGAAATGTCCTAACTTTGCCTACCTTCTGTCCTATGCCCTACCATGGAACCCCTTCGCTCATTTGATTTTGGTTTTGTTGTTTTGAGCACTCTGTCTTGATTGGTGGAGAGGAGGAGAAAAGCTCTGCTTCTACTCAATAGCCATCTTGACCTGGAAGTCATATTTGAGGTATCTTTCCTGAACTAGACTGTGAACTCTGTGAGGGCAGGGACTATTTTCTCTATTGGTGATGGATCATGAGTCCCTGAACAGAGTGGCCAGGTTTAGGCCCCTTACTGGGCAGCTCAGTCAGGGCTCAAAAAACATTTGTTGTTAACATTTATGTGATTGATTTATTTGCCCTCATTTGCATTAGAAATACCACAGTCCCCATCATAATTAACGGGCCCATCTGGCAATAAGTCTTCTCTCCTTCAGCTCTATTCCTTTGAGATCTGTTTTTGGCAGGATTATCTATAATTAGCTTTTTTCTTTTCCTAATCTGAGGAGGGATGAGCCACGGGCAGGCTTTTTTTACTGCAGATGCTGAACTTTGGCTAATAAGCCCTACACTCAAGATTTTGCAGCAGGGACTGCAGTTGAGTTTCAAAGCAATGGTGAAATTTTAGGCCGCAGTTATCTTTCCTACCTTTTCCCTTTACATATCAGACCACAGAGGACACTGTCTGTGCCTGTAAGAGCCTGACTTTGTCAGTTTAAAGCAATGATTAATTTTAATCCTGAGGCTTCTTTACTTTAAATCTCTAGAGGGGGGGGTGGTTTCTATCTACCCTTTGGGGATTCAGTGAACTGGGCCCAAGGGGAACAAAGGGCACATTCTATCATTCCTTATCCCTAGCCCACTATGACTAACTCTTATCCTTGGCTCTGGATTTGGGCATTTTATAATGAAGAGGTACCAGGCATTAGGAAAGGATGTTGGGATACTGAGAGAGAGAAAAGCAAAGTTTCTTACTGGAAAGAATATCAGGTTTCAAATCAGGGGCCCTTGTTCTTTGCTATTATTTGTCCTTGTTAAATTTTTATTCTATCTTGTAGCCTTTTGGTAACTATTGAATCTTGATTCGACCACCTCCAGAACTAGCTGTGTGGCATATCATAACAAAACCTGTCTATGTGAAAACTCTGGGGGCACCTTCCTGGACTGCACCTTCCTTGGTCACTGTCATGTCCAACCTTGCTTCCTGGTTTTCCTTCTATTAAATTATTGTGAATTATCCAGTAAGATTTTCATCTTTTTTTTTTTAAATTTTCTCTGAAACGAGTCCATGGTGCTATGTGATGGAGAGAATCAATCTTTTCCATTTGGCGACATGACTGTTTTAGTCCTTACTCTACTCCTTACTAGGGCAGCTAGATGGTACAGTGGATAGAGTACCAGGCTTTGAATCAGGGAGACATCTTCCTGAGTACAAATCTTAGCCTAAGGCATTTCCTAGATGTGTGACCCTAAGCAAGTCACTTCACCCCATTTACCTTAGTTCCTCATCTGGAAAATGAGCTGGAACTGGCCAATATGGCAATAAAGGAAAGTAATGAATGCTGGAAGGGATGTGGTAAAATTGGGACATTAATGCATAGCTGCTGGAGTTGGGAATTGGTCCAAACATTCTGGAAGGCAATTTGGAACTATGCCCAAAGGGCGCTAAAAGACTGCCCTTTGATCCAGCCATAGCACTACTGGGTTTGTACCCCAAAGAGATAATAAGGAAAAAGACTTGTACAAGAATATTCATAGCAGTGCTCTTTGTGGTGGCAAAAAAATTGGAAAATGAGGGGATGCCCTTCAATTGGGGAATGGCTGAACAAACTGTGGTATATGTTGGTGATGGAATACTATTGTGCTCAAAGGAATAATAAAGTGGAGGAATTCCATGGAGACTGGAACAATCTCCAGGAAGTGATGCAGAGCGAGAGGAGCAGAAACAGGAGAACATTGTACACAGAGACTGATACATGGTGGCACAATCAAATGTAATGGACTTCTCTACTAGCAGTAATGCAACGATCCAGGACAATTCTGAGGAACTTATGAGAAAGAATGCTATCCACATACAAAGAAAGAACTGTGGAAATGGAAATGCATTAGAAAAATATGTGATCGATCACGTAGTGTGATAGGGGTATGATTGGGGTTTTGTTGTTAATAGATTATACTACTGCAGCTATGAATAACACAGAAATAGGTTTTGAACAAATACATGTATTTGTCCTTGTTAAATTTAAATAAAATTTAAATAAAATAAAATTAAGTTAAATTAAAAAATGGAACTGCTTGTCAGATTCGAGAGTGGGGAGGAAAGAGTGTGTGTGTGTGGGGAACACGAATCATGTAACCATGGAAAAATATTCCAAATTAAAAAAAAAAAAGAAAATGAGCTGGAGAAGGAAATGGCTCTAATATCTCTGCCAAAAAACTCCAAATGGGGTTATGAAGAGTCAGACCCAATTGAAATGACTGAACAACTACTACTTATTTACTAGTTGTATGACCTTATGATGTAAGCTTTTACTTCTCTGAGAAAGAATTTCCTCATCTGTAGGATGGGAGTCATATTTGCATTTCCTACCTCACAAGGATATTGTAAGGAAAGAGCTTTGTAAAGCACTATATAAATGTGAACTGCTGTTATTTTCTTTTTCATTAAAAAAAAAAACCCTACCTTCTGTCTTAGAATCAATATTCTGTATTGGTTCCAAGGCAGAAAGAAGAGTGTTAATGGCTGGGCAATGGGGATTAAGTGACTTGTTCAGGGTCACACAGCTAGAAAGTAAGTATCTGAGGTCTAATTTGAACCTAGGACCTCCTGTTTCTGGATCTGACTCTCTTTCCACTGAGCCACCTAGCTGTCCCCTGTTATTTTCTAAGTTCTGTGTTTTTTTTTTCCTTTTGGGAACTAAAATATAAAGACATGAGCTTATAGGATCACAAAGTAGAAGTTACCTGGTGGTATATTAGAGACAGTATAACTTCTAGAGTCAGATAGCTCGGATGCAAGGCTTTGGTATTCTAGCTGTGCAATGATTAGCAAATGAACCACAGTTTCCTCATCTGTGAAACAGAGATAATAATATTTGCTCTGATTTCTTTAGAGGTTTGTCATGAAACCTTAAAGCATTCCAAAACTGTATCAATAAAAAAAAGAAAGGATTTCATTTGCTTCTTTTTGTACTTGGCACAGAGCATAGCACATAGTAGGTACTTAATAAATGTTTTTTGATTGATTTACCAAGCAAGTTTAGTCAGGCTAACTTTTATAGAAACATCCTTCTAAAGCAAGGATTGGCAAATTATGCTATGGATCAAATCTGAACCACTGTGTGTTTTTATTCAGCCTAATGTTAAGAATGATTTTTATATTTTAAAATGAAGTTTTTTGTATTTAAAAATATAAAAACCTTTCTTATCTTACTGGCTGTATAAAACCAGGTAGCGGGCCAGATTTGGTCCTTGGCCTAAAGTTTGCTGCCTCCTCCTCTAAAGGATAATCAGAAATATACTCTCCTCTTGCATAATGATATTCCTGGGGAGAGTGGACTCAAAATTAGAGAGCATGTGAGCATAATTTCTGATTACTGTGTGAGGTCCTTATGAAATTCTCCTTGAGTATAATTCTCTTCTGGGCTCTGAGCATTTGGGGCCTCAGGGAGTCATGAAGCTGCCTTTTCTCCATGTGTCAAGTCAGTCTTCATGCATCTCCCAGATTCCAGTACAGGGGCTATTGTCAACTCCTGTTTTAGGTACTACTACTGGCTTCAGTGCACACTGCTACCAAGACACACCGATAGGACTTCCAGGACTTTTGACTTTTCCAAAGACCCAAGGCTTTCATCTGGTCAGGATGAGAGGTGGGTGCAGAAGAGAAAAGAGACTGGCTCACTTGCTGTTCTCTTCTCCTCTGCCCTCCTGTGTGGGTGCTTTACTCCCTGCTATTCTCTCTCACCTCTGATGCTTCATCTCTGGATTCAAACAGCGCTCAAGACTGGTACTGAGCTAACTTACTTTTTTAATTTTTAGCCTCATGGAATGTGACTGATTCTCTTTAACCAACCACACTATCTTTCCTGTGTGGTATCATCTGCTTTCATCCAAATCCATGATTATCCCTTTGAATTGATAAGGAATTACTCACACTTCCTCATTTACTTTTGATTGATTTCATCCAGATGTCTAGGTCTTCCGTTATTAGTTGGAGTGAGAGTGGCCCCACCCCCATCCTTGCATTGACAGAAACATATATTTATGACAAAACACAGGCTCCGTCCTTGGAAGGCAGTGTTGGTGAAGGTTTTCAAGTTTACATGCCCAGACTGCAATTTCTTTTTTCTTTTTCCCTTTTATTTAGAAAAATTTTCCAAAGTTACATGATTCATGATTTCCCCCTTTTCCCCCTCAATGCCGACAAGCAGTTCCACTGGGTTATACATGTATCATTGTTTAAAACCCATTTCCATGTTATTCATATTTGCAATAGAGTGATCTTATAACATCAAAACCCTAATCATATCCATATCGAACTCTGTGATCCATCATATGTTTTTCTTCTGCATTTCTGCTCCCACAGTTCTTTCTCTGGATATGGATAGTGTTCTTTCTTATAAATTCCTCTGGATTGTCCCCAGATTGCAATTTCAAGCTGCCTGTGAGCCTCCCAGCATTACCCCAAAGAATAGAGGGAGGAAGTGCTCCCTTTGGGTGGCTGGACAGAGGGGTGGGACATGCCAAAAATGTACTTGGGTGCTGGGAAGAGGGGGAATGGTGGATTGGATTGTGTGCCAATACTTTGCCAACGCTGCTCTAAGGCAACAATAGTAAGAATAATATTTTCCTTTTAAAGAGGAGGAAGGAGATTGATAGGTGTTCTTAGAACACATGAAAATAGGTTAAAAAAAGTACAGAAGTCCTTTTGGAATAAACAGACATTACTGAACAATACAAACAGTTTACACTATTTGTTTACAACAGGCACACACTGGCCGACTTGAAGAATGCAACTGACAGTGGTTTAACTCTCGCTGGAGTCCATTATATAGCTAAGATGCAAAAATGAAATAAAAAAGCCCTCCATGAGCAACACCTGAATGATCTCAGTCAATATTATGCCAACAGAGAATATTAATTAAATAGTGGAGTCATATGGATTTGTTTGTGGAAATAGAGAAGTTTATGATGGCAATCTGGGGTCAGGCCATGGCCACAAGAAACTACAGGAAGGAAAAGTTTCTGAAGGAACTCAGACTTAGTGATCAATGGAATTATGTAGAGAAACAGAAAAAAACTATGCAACATATCACTGCAACTTGTAACCTTTAACACCTTTCAAATACCTAGCAAGACAGGACCTGGTGGTTAGGGTTTCAGAGTACAGGAGAAGCTCACTATCTTTCTTGAATAGATAGGTAACAAAGGTTTATCACTACAAACATAGACCTTAAATTATCTTGGAGAAGAACTCAACCAATCAGCTGTACTGGAATTAAACCATTACCACAGAATGAAGCATTGCCAATAATCACTCAAATATAACATTGATTCATAAAAACTAAAGAGCAATATTTTAATAGATGTTGCGCCACATGAAATAATCTGTCTTTAAGCTACATGGAATTAGATGCTTTCATGAGGGGATAAGAGAATAGGATGAAGTATTTATTATTCTTGTCCTTTCTGCTACTAGAGTTGAGCTAAAGTGGATTTTAGGAACTTGCAGGGGATGAACTTTTATTTTAATACTTTTATTCAACTAAAAGAGTTAGTTATTTTATCTACTTGTGCAATACTTTGTATAATTCTAAATAAAAAAGAAAAATTGGGTAGATGCTTGTCCTAGAAACATTCAGAAAAGATGAGAATTTAATGATGAAAATGACCATGGTAACAAATCATTTACACACTGCTTTAAGTTTTCTTTTCAAAAACCTTTTTCTTGAAAATATACACCAAGTAAAATAAGTATTTCTACATACAATGCAGAATAGAAAGAAGATTATATGTGAAATTGTGAATCTCTATTATGCACACCTTGTTTTTCTTTGAAAATGTATAATAAAATCATCATATAACTTTCAAAGCTGTTTTGCTTGTCTGACCTTCCTTTTAGACTTTCTATTGTTTTGTTCTCGTTTAGGGGTGTTACTATTTCTGCCCCTCTTTTTCATTTCCTCACCCCCTTTAAACTTACCAAAATACCTTTTCTCTATGTACAACCCAGATCAAATTTCTTGCCAGCTCTGGAAGGGGGAAGGGAAGGGAGAAGGGGAGACAATTTGGCTCATATAACTTCAGAAAACTTATTTTTTATTACATATAATTGGTTAACCCTCCCTCCCCCAAACTATCTAAATGCTTTACTCATTTGTGAAGTAGACACAAGGTAGCAACACTAAGGAGCAGGTTGGACAAGTATTACTGTTCTGATTGTACTCTAGAAATGGGAATTATTTTCCGTTATTATTGCTATTGTACTGTTACTATTATAAAAGACCTGCTTTTTTTCATCTTCACTTTCCTTACTTTATTGCACTTGAAATATTTTTAAAAGCTATTTAATTTTCCCAATTACATTTAATAACACTTTTTCATATACATTTTCCAAAGTTCTAAGATCCAAATTCTCTCTCTCTCTCTCTCCCTTCCCTTCCTCCCCTGGAAATGGTAAGCAATTGATCTGAGTTATACATGTATTATCATGCAAAACATATTTCCATATTGTTCATTGTTGTAAGAAAATACTCATATAAAACTGAAACTCCAAAAAGTTCCAAATAATCTAAAGTGAAAAATAATATGCTTTGATCTGTATCCAACTCTAATAGTTCTTTCTCTGGAGGCGGATAGCATTCTTTGTCATAAGTCCGTCAGAATTGTCCCGAATCATTATATTGCTGAAATAGCTAAGTTTTTCACAATTGATCATTCTACAGTATTGCTGTTGCTCTGTATGATGTTCTCCTGATTCTGAAAAGTCCACAATACTTAAGAGCCCTGACCTCAGTAGAATGTGGCTGGTACAAAGCCTGATCATTCTTGGCCCCACTTCTCTTTCATTGGCTCATCTTTTTTGGTTCTTGCCTTGGGCGTTAGTCTAGGATGGAAACTGGATCAATTCACTAGGGGTTCTTAACTGAGGGAGATTTGGATTGGCATTAATATTAGGTCCAGGGATGTTCTCTGTCCTTCCTTGGACTGGCATCCAAGGTCCTCTACAATCTAGCTCCAGCCTACTTTTTAGTCTTATCACCTCCATATTCCCATTACTTCCATTCATATATTTTATGTTTCAGTAAAACCAAACTACTAAGAATTCTACAAACATGTTCTGTTCCCTTCCAGTTCTTTGCCTTGGTGCCCTCTGTTCCTTAGAACTGAAATATATTCCATCTACTCCTTTACCTATGGAAATACTTCTTTTTCTTCAAGGCCCAGCTAAGTCACTCCTTTCTCTGTGAAGTGTTTTGTGGTCTCACTGGGCAATAAATGATTCTTCTTTCTCTCCCTGAACCTCTGTTACAGTATGAACATAATCACATTCCAAACTGTATTATAGTTGTTTGTTTACATGCCTGATCTTTCTACTTTGTTGTGAGCTCATTGAGGGCAAGGATTATGCCATTTTGAATCTCTCTTTTTCTAGCCCTAGCATAGACCTTGTGAGGGGTGCTATGATTGCATTTCACAAGATCATCATTCAAATCTAGTTTCAGTTACTAGCTTTGTGACCCTGGGCAAGCTACTTAAAACTCTGTCTAGCTCAGGGAAACAGAAAGGAATAAGCATTTATATAGCACCTATATGTTGCAGACACTGTGCTAAGTGCAAACAAATGCCAAGACTTTTTAGAAATAATACCTCAGTTTCTTCATCTGAAAAATGAGGATGATAGTATTTATCTTCCAGGTTTGTGAGAACAAACTAAAATAAGATATGTAAAGTTCTTTACAAACCTTAAAGTATTATAAAATGCTAATTATTGTTACTAGCACTTAAACAGAGTTACATGGAATAATCTAAATTATTGATTAAAATGTTGAAGAGGAGAGGGCAGAGAATAGAAACCTGGAGCCGCCACTAGAGACCTACTGACTGTTACCTGAGCAAGATGGCCAGTTTCCCCAGGTGAGGACCATGCTAAGACCAGATATTACCTACACTGGTTGCCTGGATTTAGGCCATTTTCAGAGTCATGGAATTACATTTACTGGGGCACAGACAATAGAAGTGATGCCACAAGGCAGATTGACCTGGCTAGACAAGCAGAGAAGAGATTCAGTTCTGTGTCCTGACTTAGATGATTGGGAGGTGAGCATTCAAGTTCTAGAATAGAAAGGTCCCAATGAGAGCCTTGGGTGGAAGGAAGCCAGGACCTCAGACAGCTCAGTTGATACTCAGTCCTCCTGTTCCAACAAAACTTTTTCATGTGTATATGTATATGTATACATGTATGTAGGTATGTATGCAAATATAGGAATACAGATGCATTTCTAGATTTGATGTACATACAGAAATAGAATTTTAAATGTTGATTTTATTTTAAATATATATCATATATGAAATGTATTTATTTTGCATATAATTTATTAAAAAATTAAAGTAAAAACTTACCTTCATTTTACATGGCATACATTTTCCATTGCATCCCTCTTATTCCCCCTCCCAGAAAAAATAAAAAAAAGTTCAATGAAATTAAACAACATATGGAAAAAGTCTGATGGCCTTCCTTGACTTGGCATCCAACATCCTCTACAATCTGGCTCAAACCTACCTTTTAGCCTTATCACCCCAACTTCTTTTTTTTTTGAAAATTTTATTTAATTCATTAATTTTGAATATTTTCCCATAGTTACAAGATTCATGTTCTTTCCCTACCCTCCCTTCACCCCCCTCCCATAGTTGACAAGCAATTTCTCTGTCACCCCAACTTCTTAATGCTTTCATTCATGCATTTTATGTTACAGCCAAACCAAACTACTACTGCTATATGTAGTGTTCTATGTCCATGGTCTTCTACTTCTTCAAAGAAGAAAGGGAGATATCTTCCCAGATCTCTTCCTTGGGGCCAAGTTTTTCATTTTGTAATATTCAGTTTTCATTTTTGTTGTAGTAGTTAATTTACATTGTTGTAGTCATTTTTTTGCTTCCCTGACTTGTTTCTCCTACAATTTTGACAATTTTTCTAATAGACTTGTTTGAATCTAGCATTTTAGTCTGAATGTAGCATTTTATATAGATTTTCTACAATGCTCATTGAGAAGGTCCCTCAATGCACCCCCTTCGCTTCCTGTGGTCCTACGCTATCAACAAGGCTTGCTAGTGGTAATAAATAAGAGTTTGCCTTTTTCTACACTACTCTATTTTTTTGATCAAATAAAGTTAGATAATTGTGATGGGTGAAAGATGAAATGGCTGAGGAAACAGGAGTTTGAGCTTCTGAGCACATCAATTTATTTAACGGTGTGTGCCAATTGCTAACAAATCAGGATGAGACCCCTTCTTTATCTTAAGGCTGGACCCCAAATTCAGGGGGAGACAGACTTTTATACATTAAAACAATTAATCAAATAAGATCAATTAATTAAGAGAAAACAATTAACCATGATATAAAATTAGACAATCTGATTTCTAATTGTAAGGAAGATTATGAATATTCCATGTTGGGAGAAGGGGGCAAGAGTGAATTGGAACAATTCCCTGAAATCAGAAAAGGAGATCCCCCCCCCCCCCCGCCCAAGTGTCTGTGATCAATCTAAAAAACAATAATTCATCCAGTATAAGGCCAGATTCTAGATAAAACATATGGGTTGCTTGAGATGTACAATTGTGAGAAAACTCCTGGCATCAGGTTTTGAATTTGATTGTATTTCTGGCCAGTATAACCCAGGTTTCTAAACATCAGGGAGAGGTGGTCCAGTTTCCTAGCCACACAGGGATAGACTTAAACAATGTAAATAGGTTTTTTCCCAATTCCCACAATTGAATAAAGTTTTCTCACAAGACAAATATTGGACTAGAACCATAATTGACTAGAAAGGGAACTGAACTAGATCTAGAATTAGTCACAAGTTGGAGTCAGTATGATTTGTTTAATTCCTACCACCACTTGTTCCTGTAATTCTCTCATTCCTTCAATTTCTTTATAAGGAAACTACATCAGCCTATAGGACTCAGTTCTATGCAACACAATATGCATGTATTCCATACCAACTATATGTCAAACTGACATGGGCACTGTACCCCCAGAAACTCAGGCAAATTATTATCAGGGAAATTCCTTTGCTCCCATGCATCCTCGTGACTCCTAACCCAAAACATCTTATAACTCCTATAAAACCCTGAGAAGGTTATCCTCCTTTGGATTTAAGATGGACAGAGAGATGAACCTCCAGGCTACACCTCGATTCTATCGGGCTGTATCTCAGACATCTGTCTGTTCTCTAAAACTAAAGAATCTTTTATGAGGGTCATTCTCTATATCTCCAGGCAGACCCCAGTCAGATAACCAAACCCCTGTCTGAATGCCTGAGGGTTTACCACTCTAGAGTCATGTCCACACAATGACACAGCATCTATTGTAAAGAGTATAAAATCCCCAGAACTGATGTTGGGGGGGGGGGAGGGACAGCTTTTCCATCCATGCTGTCTTCCCAAGGAGCAGTCTTCCATCTTGCTGTTCCACCTGTACCATCCTCCTGGCCATTCTCAACATTACTTTCTAAATTAATAAATTTCTCTTTTTATTTTTAAGCTAAGTTTTGGAGTCTTGTATTCTTGCAGAAAGGTATCCTTCCTGAATCCCAGGGGTGCACCTCTCCACCTCCACAACAAAGCATTGAGCTAGCTATTGGGAATACAAAGGAAAAATGTAAATAGTATTTTGCCTTCAATGTGACTGCTTTGGATCAGTTTAAATTCTACTCTTTGAGGTTGCAAAATGTCTGGCACCTATTTGGAAAAAATAATAGACATGTATCATGGCGGAGATCTCTGAAAAGTCATATTTTAATAATATTACCAGAGAATCCATGATTTCTGATTATATAATACTCTAAAAATCTGCGATTTCATCAGTGTGGGAGCTCTCCTTATTGAGGAATCTGACTTCACAGGGTTTCTGTGAGGTAAGCCCTTTTCATATCCTATGGTATATGACATTATTATATTAGTATTTAGAGAGCTGTAAGGGTTCCGAAGTGACAACTCTGTTGAGTAAAATATTCTTATTCCCTTTTTATAGATGACAAAATCATGGATCAGAGAAGTTCAATTATTTGATCATGGCCACATAGTCAAAAAGGACCCAGATGAAGTCTTTAATTTAGTTTTTAAACCCTTACCTTCTGTCTTCATATCAATTCTAAGACAGAAGAGTGGTAAAGGCTAGGCAATGGGGGTTAGGTGACTTGCCCAGGGTCACACAGCTTGAAAGTGTCTGAGATCAGATTTGAACCCAAGTCTTCCTGATTCTAGGCCTAGCACTCTATCCATTGTGCTACCTCACTGCCTTTAGGATAAAGTCTTTCAAAAACTTGTGCTGTTTCTTTTCCATCATGTTGCCTCTTATAGCTTCTTTATTATTTTAAATTCAAATATATATATACATATATGTACATACATATAAATTAATGTTTATCCATAAGATTTTTGAGTAGAAAATGCAAGGCACTAAAACTTAAGGGGAAAAAAGTAAATCTTTTTCTTATAACACTACCTATCAATGAATAAAGATAATATTTATAAGATGCTTTGCAAACTTTCAAGTGCTATATAAATGCTAGTTATTATAATTCAATTACATTTTTTAAAAACACAAAAAAATTTATTGATGCTTTTTTTAAAAATCCATAATTATTTCCCAGTATTCCTCAAAGTCCTCTTCTGAAGCCCCAGAGTGGGTGGAGTGATTCTGACTTCTACAAGGCTATGCTACACAGCATAAGCTCTGTCTGACAGTTCCGTTAGTTGGAAAGTCTTAGTATGGCCCAAGCAATAGTCCAATTTTTAATTTCCCAATAGATCGCCTGCACCTTTTAACCCTTCCTTGAAACAAAGAAAAACAATTTATCAAAAATGATTAATGTGTTCTACATCTGTCATTCCCCATCTGAGAAATAGGGAATGATTTCATCATTTGTTCTCTAGGATCAAGTGGTCAATGTAATTTATCTGAATTTTTGTAGTTGTTCAATCATTTTTCAGGTATGTCCCATTTTTTTTGGGATCCCATTTGAGTTTTTTTTTAAATCCTTACCTTCCATCTTAGAATCAATACTATGTATTGGTTCCAAGGCAGAAGAGTGGTAAGGACTAGGCAATGGGGGTTAAGTGACTTGCCCAGGGTCACACAGCTGGGAAGTGTCTGAGGCCAGATTTGAACCTAGGACCTCCCATCTCTAGGCCTGGCTCTCAATCCACTGAGCTACCCAGCTGCCCCCAATTTGTTTTTTTCTTGAAGAAGATATTGGAGTGATTTGCTATTTCCTTTTCCAGTTCATTTTACAGATGAGGAAACTGAAGCAGAGTTAAGTGACTTGTCCAGGGTCAAATAGCCAGAAAGTGTCTGAGGCAAGATTTGAACTCAAGGTCTTCCTAATTCCAGTACTGAACCATATACCTGCCCCAATATGAGTTTGGTTGTCTTTTCTCCCTCCCTACCCCTTTACCTTCTGTCTTATAGTCAATCCTGTATATTACTTCCAAAGCAGAAGAGCAATAAGGGATAGGTGATGGGTGTTAAGTGACTTGCTCAGGGTCACACAGCTAGAAAGTGTCTGAGGCCAGATTTGAATCCAGGTCTTCTCTATGCCTGGCTCTCAATCCATGGGGCTACCCAGCTGCCTCCCTTTGGTTGCCTTTATAATGTGTGTATGTGTTTTTTTTTATGTCATCATGATCAATGCTTATGTTGTTCTCTTTGCCTTATTTCATTCAAGTTTCCCCATTTTCTCTCTAAATTTCTCAGATTTGTCAGTTCCTTTGTTCAATAATATTCTGTCACATTCATATGTCACAATTTGCCCAGCCATTGCCCAACCAATAAACATTTTCTTCATTTCCAGATTTTTGCTACCACAAAAGTATGAGCATGAATACACACACATCTCCACACATTTCTGCATAAATGTGTGTACATATAAATAATAGACACACATAACTATATATATATACATCCACAAATACATAAATCTATACCTACAGGTCTTCCGGTCTGTCTCTGACCTCCTTGGGGGTGCACGTGCTAATAGCTATCTGAAACAATTTCATTCTTGCTTTGCTTGCCTGTCGAGTTGGCAGCCCCAGTGGTAAGCACCTCTCCCTGTCGCCTCCGCACATTTACAGATTGAGATAGACTCACACACATTCACTTGCCACATTTCAGAACAGATATATCCAAGCTGGCCACTGTCCAGCCTTTCACTTCATGATTATTTGGATGAAATGCAGGAGAAAATAGGATCTATCACTTTGAACAGCATCATCTCACACCTTTTCCTTTTGTTGGGAGGAATGAAGCTTTTTGGAAATAAAGTTGAACATTTTCACATCTAATGCGTGAATCAAACCTCTGTGACTGGTGATATTCTATTAACATTAAGCTCTTCATTCTGGCATTCAGGGTCTTCCGCGTTCAGGTCCAAGCTTACTTTTATGGCTATTTCTCCCCACTTCTCTACACAGATCCCAGCCTTCAGAAAATTAAGGCTATTCAATGTCCCTGAATAGGCTTTGTCTTTCCCTACCTCTTGCTTCCTCTACCTGGAATGCCCTCTTTTCTCTCATCTCCTGAAACACCACTCTTTGTTCAGGACCAATCTCAAAATGGTACATACATCCTCCACAAAGGATTCCCTATTTTACTCCTATTGGAAGGGATCTCTTTGTTCTACAGATTTCTATAGCATTTTAATCCCTTTCCTTAAATGTTTATTTTTTCTAAAACTTGTTTATTTGATTCATTAAAATTCTCCAGTATCTCCCTGTAACCCCCCCTCCCTTCTCTTCTTACACTAGAGAAAACATCATTTGACACAGTATCGATTCTAAGATGCAAAGTAATGGTTTAAAAAAGATAAACTTGTTCAAAAGAAACACCAACCTGTTTGTCATTGCAAAAGATAGAGTAGTATTTTATCACAATCATACACCACAACTTGAATAACCATTCCCTAATTGATGGACATCTCTTCAATTTCTATTACTTTGCCACAGAGAGTTGCTGTAAATATTTGAGACATCTAGGTTCTTTTCCTTTTTTCTGATCATCTTAGGAAATAGACTTAGTAATAAGAGTATTGCTGGATCAAAGAGCATAACGCTTTGGGGGCAATTCCAGATTGTTCTCCAAAGTGTTTGTATCAACTCAAGAGTTCCACCACATTCTGCCTTACGTTAAAGTGACTTGTGCCTTTGGGAACCTAGTGAACTAGACTGCGAGCTCCCTGAAGCAGGGCCTCTTTCTTCCTCTTTCTCCTGTCATTTCTCAGCACATGCACAGTAAAATGTTGAATTTTTGAATGCTACGTTGAGGGAAAAAAATCTTAAAATCAAGAACTACTACTTTATTTCGGGACACTATTTTTTTTGGGCAAATAAATGATTGGACTAGATATTTTGGAAACCTGCTTCAGGGTTTAAATCAATTTTATGGAAATTTAGTGAAACTTTAAAAGCATGTGGATCTAGAAGATCAACATTGTTTTATGTGTTTTTCTCCTAAAAGAGGCTGCAATTTCACAATATGTCCCAGGCATGGAGACACAATGTTGATAAATGGTCTGTTTGGTTCAAGATAAGCTAGAACACTCTGAACTGACAGAATCCAAAGGCCTGGCTACTTACAGCTGCTGCCTTCATTTCCATAAACCTTGCCAGCCCTTTAACAACTCACATAAATTTATCTAGTTGCTTCAGCTTATCAATTTCATGCTTTAGCCACTTAAATTGACATAAAGGACTTCTTTTGGGCTATAATATTGACCAGAGTTTGGGGGCACAAGGGTACTTTTAAGGCCCATGGCTAATTTGCCATAGGTTTTGTTCATGAAGGTTTTTCTGTGATTAATAGTAATTCCTAGAGTAATGTAGAAATTTTATTATGTATATGTTCCAGGGGGTCATTTGGGGGAAAATGTTAGGATTTCTCCCATTTGAATTCTTATAATTATATGTAATAGTTATTAAATGGCTACTTTGGGGCCATATTGGAAAATTTGATTCCAGTTAGCCATTTGCCTGGGATTCTTAACATGGAGATACTTTGCTTTTAACCCTTTTTTTTTTAACCCTTACCTTCCGTCTTGGAATCAATAGTCTATATTGGTTCCAAGGCAGAAGAGTGGTAAGGAAGGGCTAGGCAATGGGGGTCAAGTGACTTGCTCAGGGTCACATAGCTGGGAAGTGTTTGCGACCATATTTGAACCCAGGAACTCCTGTTTCTAGGCCTAACTCTCAATCCACTGATCTACCCAGCTGTCCCCAATTTGTTTTTATCTTAAAGCACTCAAAGAACCATCAACAAAACATGTGCCACTCCTTATGGCTGGTGGTATCTAATCGATGACAAAGTTGATCTAAAACTAAGACATTTGGTGACTTTATGAAATCATTGAAAGCCTTTTCTCTGTTGTCATTTGGAGATTTATATGTCAGAATCAATAACCTGGGGAGGATGGATGTTTATGGTGAAGGGCTACACAATCTACTTTTAAAAAAACATTTACCTTCTTGGTCTTGATACTAAATATAATTTTTATCTATCTATCTATCTATCTATCTATCTATCTATCTATCTATCTATCTATCTATCTGTCTGTCTGTCTGTCTGTCTGTCTGTCTGTCTGTCTGTCTGTCTGTCTGTCTGTCTGTCTGTCTGCCTGCCTGCCTGCCTGTCTGTTTGTCTGTCTGTCTGCCTGTCTGTCTGTCTGTCTGTCTGTCTGTCTGTCTATCTGTCTGTCTATCTAAAGTCCTTACTTTCTGTTATAGTGATACTCTAGGACAGAAGGACAAAGACTAAGCAGTTGGGTTAAATTACTTGCCCAGGGTCACACAGTTAGGAAGTGTCAGGTCAAATTTGGATCTAGGAGCTCCCCTCTCAAGGCCTGACACTACATTCTCTTAGTTGCCTAGCTGCCCTGCAAATCTATTTTAACACTGACATTTGGGGGATTTTTTTGGGAACAAATGAAATAATATTTGTAAAGCACTTAACTTAGTGCCTGACACATAGTAGGTACTTCAAAAAAACTTATTCTCTTCCTCCACTACCCACTGAGATGATTTATTGGGATAACTCACAATGTACATTCTCCAGTTGAAAAAAGTTGACATTAATGATCTAAGACAAGGTCTTAGCCAGTAAGACATGAGACAGATTTTAGGAATTGTTCTCCTAGGTTCATAGCACAGACTAGTCAACAGGCTCTGTGGATCAGTTCAGATCTATGAACCCTGGGTTCAAACTGCAGAAGTTTACAACACTCTTCGTGCAAGTTCAAAGAAGCCGAGTGTAAATTCTTCAAGGAAATGGGGCAGTAAAGTGGCTCAGTGGATAAAAAGCCAGGCTTGGAGATGGGAGATCCTGAGTTCAAATCTGGCTTCAGATACTTTCTAGCTGTGTGACCCTGGGCAAGTCACTTAACCCCCATTGTCTAGCCCTTACCATTTGATTATTTGTATTTCTATATTTACATATAATTATATTTATACATATACATTTATGCATATATAATTAAATGTAATAGTGTAGGAATTGTCTGTAGTTCCTACTTAATATCTTCATGGGTGGACACCTGAGAAGGAGAATGGAGACTGAGGGGAAATGGATGAAGGGGTTATATATATAGAGAGAATATAACAAAGGAACAAAGAGTCAGTGACAAAGAGTTAAAACACATGGGATCTGGCATGCTCCTCTGATGGTATTCTCTGAGCTTCGTGTGTTCCCAAGCTTTTTATTGAAGAATCTGGGAATCTGGAGTGGGAGGTAGCTAATGTACATGTGACATGACATATGATTTAACATTGGCTCAATTGACAACCACATAATCATAGAGGAGGAGGTTAGTCATACATGTGACTTGGTAAGGTATGTGGTCTGAGAAGGTAGGAGCTAGGACCCTGTGGCAAATAATGTCCTCCTCAGGAATTCTTTTGCCCTTTGGACTGAAGATTTGGAAATGCAATAATCAAGAAGTAACATGACCATGAGTCTGGTATATGAACACATAAAATACAATATCAATACACCAATAATACTTTCAAGATTTTTATATTCCTGGTATGCTACATACCCTCCCCCCCTTTTGTTTAAAAATAAAGAAGAGCATATATAATAGTAAAAAATTATAAATTAAACAAAAACAATAAAAATAAGAATAATGAATATAACAAAAGTAAAAATAACAATTAAAAATGAATTTTAAATCAAATAGCAAAATTAAATCAAGAAAGTTTATGTAAGACCAATAATTTAAAAAAAATAAAAAATGACCTTAACTCACTAGTGATCCTGAATTAATGTGATATCAGTCCCACAGTCCTGTAGTACAGGTGCATTAATATAGCATTTTACCCATGTTCAGTCAGGACTGTAGGAAGTTGCCAGACCTTTAAATCAAAAGAAGGGCCTATAGTTTGAGGTAAGAGGGAAATCTTTCCCTTTGTCTGATAATGCATAGAGTCTTAGGGATATTGAAGCCATGATGCCAGCCACATAGATATTTGGTTGGAACTGTGGTACTAGGCTGTCCTGTGTTTGAGGATTTCAAAACACCTTGTCCTTTTACTTCCAACAAGACCTTGGCAACCGATAGTTATCCATCTCATATGGATTTTAGGCCTCTTTATGTCTTAGACTTTCTGGCAAAGTGTCATATCCATTGCAATCCCTTCTTCTGCAATCAGACACAATAATTCATATTAGTCCTATGAGGTTTAACAAATGCTTGTCTGTTCCTACAGTCTCAAGCTTTTGGGTATGTACATATATTAAAGCTTAGAGTTTTGTTAACTCATATTTCAGGATCAGAGTATGAATACTGCTTTCAATATACTTCAAATACTAAGAAAATAAGATATATAGTAAAATAATAAGAAAAAGCACTCAGGAAAAAGGAAATAAGAGAAAAGGAAAACAATTAAATGTCTTATTGAAAATAAGAATAAAATTTATGCAAAAAATTTTTTTTACATTTATGTCATATATGCCATGTGGCAATGTGTTAGCTAATCCAGTGTGTAACAGGAAGGATTTACATTCAAAAATGATTTCTATTTTTCTAATACAGGTTGCTCAAGATTCACAGTGTGAGTGTACAAAATATATCAGCATGTAAAAGCTTTTAAAAAACATTAATACAACAATTAATGTGAATTTTAAAAGGTACTAATATTCCCATAAATATTACATTCGGGGTGTTTGTTGCTCTATATTATTATGTTTTAAACAACGAGAATGATGAGAATAATGAGACATTGCAACTTCTGGCTGCATATTTCTAATATAAGCTTTATTTACACAACCTTTCCTGCAAAGTATGAATATGCCAATAAAGATAATAACCAAGTCTATGACATTGTCAATGTTTGTTAAATTAATTCTGCCAAACAAATTTTTAGGGTTCATAGAAGCTAAAGTTTCTTCCCATTTGGAAGCAATTTTTATAGCTTCTTACTCATATATAATTTGGTCTAACATTTATTTCTTGTAAATGTATAATATCCAATGTGCTGTTATGATGTACCCAAGCACCTTTAATGTGCTGTACTATGGATTGCCACTCATATGAAACATTGTCATATTTTAAAAGTGTAATACAGTATCCTATTTAGTTGAAATGACATGGATAAGTAATTCTAGTGTGTAAAGCTTCAATCTCTTTTCTTAGCCAAAATATAGCATCTTTCAAAGTTTCTAATTCATCCTTAAAAGCTAGATCAATACTTTGTTGCATGTGCCACATTTCAGATGAATTAGACACAACCTCTTGTATAAAACCTTGGTTTTGTATGGAGTTAATTAATGCAATTGTTGCTCTAGTTAATGCTGTAATCACAACAATGATGGAAACTACCTCTCCTATAATAGTCAATATAAAATGTTTGGAGCAATGCATAATGATATTACATGTCTTGTGAATGAAATGGACAGTTAAAGTAGATGCCCGTGTCTCTGTAAGATTCACAGGTAACCACACCAATGGTGGTTGGTACATAATAGCTATATAGGTATTGTCATGCATAGAATCTATACATTGATGTAGATGACAGTTTAGGCATTGAATCTCATACAATCCCTTATTGTTTACAGAGATGTTAAATGTACTACCTACTAACATTACATAAGGAGAAAATACACAAGCTATGATGTTGATATGAGTGACATTTTTGAAATCTATCCTAATATTCATAATATTGACCTGAAATTTATGAATTGACTGGGTGACAGCCATGATTTTCCATTGAGTATTTTGAATGGGACCTGCGTCAATAGCAAGTCTGTGACCTGATACATCAGCTGGTGTAAATCCTTCAATCTTATGCTGTGTTGTTCATGAAATGTGCCATCTCTCATATCCTCTAGTTCCATTTGAATGCATCAATAGATCATAAAATCCACAATGTAATTTAGGTCCCCAATTAAAAACCTCAAAGCCTAATTTAATTGACCTTTCTAGGAGTTTGGACAGAACAATCTGTCCACGATAAATCCCTGTGCATTATCTCTACCTGATTTAAAAACATTTTTTTGTTCTTGGGTCGGTTAGGTTTATGTGGGGGGTGGGTGGGTGAGATATTCTCTCTCCTTTTCCTATGACACCCATACATATGCCTATATACTTGTTATCAGTAGCATTTCCTACAATCCAAGCTTGAATTCTACGAGGTATACAGAATTAATTATTTTTGTTAATATGTAACATAGACATATAAAATGGAGTGTATACAGTAGTGCCTGAATAATTGTAGCTAGCCCCTTCTGATTCCATGGGAATGTCTTTGGCTAAAATTGGGTATGGTAGCCATTTGGTGTCATTAACATACACAAGTAGGGGCTTGCCCATCCCAGTTAATAGTCTTAATATTGGGGGTTTAAGTATAATAGACCAATAGATTTCAGCATGACAACTGTCCATCAGGGCAATAATAGTGAATATAATTAAGAGAGGTGTAATGTCAGTCTTTGGTATGTGTGTAGTCACCAGTGATCGTCTCACCAGGCGTAGCTTGAATGTGGCTGGTGTGCAGGTGACCTATGTCATCTGTGTTGTTCATTTGCTTCTCTTCCTGGTCCTGGGCCACATGGTGGGTTGTGCTTGGTCCTGGTTGCATATCTGCTCTGTTTTCATCTGGATCTAGTCCTCTCCATGGTTTGATGTGCTTGGTGGGAGTCCAGATGTGTCTATTATCTGTAGAAATACAAGCAAACCCTCAATCATCCTGTTGGGTCTCCTACAGTTTTTATCTCCTGGTAATCTCCAAAAACCCCAGGGCTGCTATACTGTGTAATCTTTATCATTACACTTAAAATGCTTTTGCATAGGAGTAGCAGTTAGTCCTTCTGGGATGGAGAAGTGACTGATGTTTAGGAGTACCATTTTTAATAATTTGGTAGGATTAATAGGCTTAGGTTTCATGATATTATCTTCATAAATTGTCTGGTACTCTCCTTTTTGTTTTTGGATTTGAGTTGGATTAAGAGTTCTGTTAGCCCTTTCCACAATAGCTTGTCCTGTGGAGTTGCCTGGAATGCTTGTTTTATGTGATATATTCCATAATTTGCAAAATTCTGCAAATCTTTTGCTGGTACATGCAGTTCCATTATCTGTTTTAATTTGTTTAGGAATGCCCAAATGTGCAAATGATTCAAAAAGATGTGCAATAACATGACATACTTTTTTCTCCATTTTGAGCTGTAGCCCATATAACATGAGAAAAGATATCAACAATTACATGTATATATTTTAGTCTTCCAAAAGGAGCATGTTGAATCACATTCATTTGCCATAGTTGATTGGCTTTTAAACCTTGTAGATCTACTCCTGCTGGAAGGGGAGTGGAAGAGAAAGGTGAACAAGAACTGCATTGCTGAATTATTTCTCTTGCCTGTTTTTTGGTTATATCAATTTGAGATTTAAGAGATTTGGCATTCTGATATAATAGAGAGTGCGAATTAACTGCTTTCTGAAAGGTAGAGGCTACCAATGCATCCACTTTTGAATTTCCCTCAGACAGAAGTCTGGGGAGGTTTGTGTGAGAATAAATGTGTGTAATAAATATTTGTTTTGTCTTTTAAGGATTACAGTTTGTGTGGTACAAGACAAAAGGAATAATTCTTCATCGTGGACAGGTTTAATTTTTGCTGTTTCTAAGGAGTTAACTAAATTCACCATATACAATGAATCATATATTATGTTGTAAGGTTCTGTTATATCTTTAAGTACATTCCTGACTGATGTCAATTCAGCTCTTTGTGGGGAACTGTATTGTGTGTGCATTAACAACACATGATTGTTTACAACTGCTCCTGCTTTACCATTTTTTTTGATGCATCAATGAAGATACTTATAACATTAATAATAGGATGCATAGATGTTATTTTTGGAAAAATAATAGGAGTTAATTTTACAAGTTGTAATCTTTTGTTTCTAGGAATGTGATTTTCAATCTTTTCTGTAAAATCTGCAAGAGCAATTTGCTGTAATAGGGACTGTGCAAATAAATTTTGAATCTGTTCCTATGTGATAGGGAGATGAATGGTATCAGGATCACAACCAATTAGTTGTTGATATCTTTTTCTGATTTGAGTGATTACTAATACCATAAGTTCTAAATAATTAGTGAGTGATTTTGTTTGTTGATTAACTAAATGTAGCCATTCAATTATATGGTCTCCTTGATGTAATGCACCAGTGGGTGTGTACCTTGTATTTATGACTGATGCTACTAAAGGTAGAGAAGGATCAATTTTGTATAATCTGTCTGCCGACAAAGCTGCTTCCACTTTTTGTAATTCAGCCTTAGCTTTGGGTGAAAGTACTTTGGGTGAGGAAAGCGAAGGGTCACCACTTAGAGTGGCAAATATGTTTTCTAATTGCCCTGTTGTAATTTTTAGAAAAGGCCTAAGCCAATTTATATCACCCATTAAATTTTGAAAATCATTTAGAGTTTTTAGACAATCTCTGAGAATCTCTATTTTTTGCGGTCTAATCTCCTGTTCACAAACAATTGTGCCTAGATATTTATAAGGAGGTTTAATTTGAATCTTCTCAGGGGATATTACTAGTTTTTCTTTAGTTAAAGTGGCTTCGGTGTCTGCTAGCATTTCCTGAACTATGTTACTAGATGGCACTGCTAGTATTATATCATCTAAATATTGGCAGATATATTACCCTTTATACTTTTCCCTTACTTCTTCAAGTGCTTGTGAAACAAATATTTGACACAAGGTGGTGCTATTTTTCATTCCTTGAGGTAGTACTAGCCATTCATTCCTTTTAAAAGGTGCTTTAAAATTTATGGATGGAACTGAAAAAGCAAATCTATGGCAGTCCTATGAGGATAGAGGAATGTGGATAAAACAATATTTTAAATCAATCACTATAAGATTCCAATTCATGGGAATGGGTTAAGGGAGGGAATGCCTGGTTGGCCTGTTCCCATGTCAAGCCTTGTTCATTTACCTTTCTTACATCATGAACCAGTCTCCATTCACCTGACCTTTTAGAGACAAGGAAAATAGATGTGTTCCATGGGCTATTGGACTCTTTGATGTGCCCTAAGTTTAGTTGTTCTTGTATTAATTCATTTAAATGCAGGAGTTTTTCTCTAGATATAGGTCATTGATTGATCCACACAGGCTTAGTTATTGGATCAGCAAATTTAGTTGTGGAGTTCATAACAGATCCAAAAAATGCTGTATGTGCTTGATTGGATGTGGTTAGTGTTATATTCATTTCAGCCATAACTTCTCTGCCCCAAAGAGATTGTGGAATGTCTAGGATATAAGGCCAAAATATTCCCTTGTGTCCTTCATCATCAGGCCAAGATAAATTTTTAGCAGATTGTAGAATATTTTTGGGCACCCCAATACCAATTAACTGCTGGTGAGGTGTAATTTCTGCCCAAGATGCTGGCCCCTCTCTTATAGAGATTACTGATATGTTGGCTCCAGAATCTAAAATGCCTGTCATAATTTTATTTTCTACATAAAGGGACATGATTAATCTGTCCTTAGAAATTTTTGTGTCCAATATACATTTGGAACCTGTGATTCAGAGTGTTCTGTTTCCTCAATGTCTGTTTCAAGTAGAGGAGTCTTAGGTAGTAAAAGCAATGTGGCTATCTCCATTCCTTTTGTGATGTTAAGTGAAAAGACAGTTCTTGCTAAGATATTTACTCTTTCTCCCATTTGCTGATCAATTACCTGGGGAAGGACTTCCAGTCCTTGTGCAAGTAGATTATGTTTACCTATTAATAAACCTATGGATTCTTGAGAAACGGCGAAGTCAAAGTTTGTAGGAATAGGGCAGATTCCAATTTGAGCTGTCATCACTAAATCTGATTCTGCCTTGACAGAAAAACTGGTCTGCTCCTGCTTTGGAGAAGAATTTATGGCCACTTCAAAGTTTCTAGGAAGGGTGGTCTGTTTTCTGTCTCAAGTTTGTCCTGGGCCTGAGACCTGCCTGGAGATCAGTTTTTTGGGATGTGTGTATGATTTTTGTGGTTATGAGTATGTGAGGTCCTGTTTCTGCATAAAGATGCCCAATGATATCCTTTATGACACTTTGGGCATAGACTGGGAGGGTTTTTGATTGCAATTTAGGGCAAGACTTTAGAAAATGACCTATTTGGCCACATGAGAAACAGGGTCCTTTAGATCTTTTAAGTTGTGCTGCCAAGATAGTCTTATGTTCAAAGGTGCCTAGGTCCTGGCAAGCCCTTATTAAATCTATTAATGAACCAGTTGCCTTAATGGGAGCCAATGCCCTTTTGGAGTCCTAATTAGAATTTATATAGGCAAGATCTTTTAAAAGAATTTCTGTAGCTCCTTCATGAGGAATCTGACGTTTAATGGCAGTGGACAATCTGTCTACTAAATTTGCAAAACTTTCTGAGGGTTTTTGTATAAGTTCTATATATGAATTTGTCACCTTTTCTTTTGCTGGTAAAGATTGCCATGCCCTTTTTGCCGCTAGGGCAATTTGACCATAGATCTGTACTGTAGATAATATTTGCCTGTCAAAGACTGCAAATTCTCCTTGTCCTACCAATTGATCATAAGAAATATTTAATCCAGCTCCTCTGTTTGCTCTGGCCTGTTCTTGACATAAATCTTGAAATTTTAATTTCCAATTTAAATAGTCACCACCATTAAGTGTGGATTCTGCTAAGACATGCCAATCGTCTGGTGTAAGAAACTGCTGACTAATATTCCTAATCAGTGCTATAGTGAACAGGGCTGTGTTTCCATTTTGTACTACATGGTCTCTGAGACCTTTAAGGGTTTTGAATTAAAAAATCATGGGTTCTGATAGCTGCTCCTTGGGATTATTTGAGTTGTCTCTCAGACAACTAGGGTGTGCTAGGAATTCTGCTCTTTCCTTGGGGAGGGCTCTTTGTATTGCCTTTCAGAGACTATTCTTGTAGCTTCTGCAGGTAGAGGTGGGTGGGGAGGAGCAGGTTGAATTTGAAAAGAAGAATCATATTGGAGTGGGGGTAGGGGAGGAGGAATAAATGCAGTATCCAATGGGATAGTATTTGAGTGATTCAGTAAGACTGGATGGGTTAGTGGAAATAAGGGTAAAGTGCTGGCCCAGTTGAGGCTTTGACTTTTGCAGGCACCATTGGTGGAGGGGGTAGAGTTGAAAAGGAAGGATATGTTGTAGGACTAAAGGATGGGGATGGGGTAGAGGAATGTGCTTGAGGTGGAGGAGATAAGGAAGTGTTTGGGAATATGGGTGGGGAGGAATGAGTTCAAGTTTGGGAAATTCTAAAGATATTTCAGATTGATCCATGGAATCTTGTAATGGCTCTGCTGCTAATGCCATTTGTACAATATTCCATGTGTTCCATATATCTTGGGATAGTTTTTCTCCCTCTTTCTGACTTTGTTTCATTATCTGACCTATTTGATCCCATTCTTGGGTAGTAACTACCCCTTTTGATGGAAGGTCAGGATAAAATTTTAGGATACTCTTAATTAATACTTGGAGCTTAGTCCTTGATATTTTAATTCCTCGCTCTTGTATTAAAGACTTCAATAAGCTAATATAACAGGTATTTGAGGATAGTTTTTGACCCATATTTCAGAATGGAACAGCAACTCAGGTTACTGGCCAATGTGTAGGTCTGCTACTCTATTTGCAATCTTGAACTCAATACATCTCCTCAGGTGATTTATAATCTGTTGCAGTTCATACTTAATATCTTTGTGGGTGGACACCTGAGGAGGAGAATGGAGACTGAGGGAAAATGGATGAAGGGGTTAGAGAGAGAGAGAGAGAGAGAGAGAGCATAACAAAGGAACAAAGAGTCAGAGTCAAAGAGTTAAAACACATGGAATCCAGCATGATCCTCTGATGGTATTTTCTGAGCTTCGTGTGTTCCCAAGCTTTTTATTGAAGAATCCAGAAATCTGGAGTGGGAGGTAGCTAATGAACATGTGACATGACATATGATATAGCATTGGTTCAATTGACAACCACATAATCATAGAGGAGGAGGTTAGTCATACATGTGACTTTGTATGGAATGTGGTCTGAGAAGGTAGGAGCTAGGACCCTGTGGCAAATAATGTCCTGCTCAGGAATTCTTTTGTCCTTTGGACTATAGATTTGGAAATAGAATAATCAAGAAGTAACATGACCATGAGTCTGGTATATGAACACATAAGATACAATATCAACAAAACAATAATACTTTCAAGATGCTAATATACCTGGTATGCTACAAATATTAAGTTACTAAATGGCTACTTTGGGGCCATATTGGAAAATTTGGAACCAATACTTAGTGTCAATTCTAAAGTAGAAAGCAAGATTTAAAAAGAAAAAAAAAGGAAGGCCCTAGAGAATGGAAGCCATTGAAAGTTTATCAGAGTTGCATGAATTTCATACTAGTTCACATTGTCTGTTCATTCACAGGAAATCTCAAATGTTGTATCATCCCAAGGCAAATGATGGAAAACCTCAATTTGCTTGGTACACTCAAATACTAGTGGCAGTACCTAGAAGTAATCATGAGGGCAAGAAAGAAGTTGATTCCATTTTATAGTCAATAAAGATTCTAATTTCTAACAAGGCTTGTTGCCAAGGTTGTTGAGGCCACCATGCATACTTTGTGACTACCCGGATGCTGTTGCCAGGAGCTTTTCTGGGAATGTCTAGTGTGGCTCATCATTATAAAGGGGGCAGAAAGAAAGCCTTAGGCCAGATCTGGTCTTTATTTGAGAAATGAGAGATACTGAAGAAAGGGCTTCGACTATGGAAAAAGAGGGTCTGGATTAAAATCCTAGCTCTGTTCTTTATTTTCTTTTGCATCTCAAACAAGGCATTTCCCTTCTTCATCCTTCAGTGTCCTCATCTATCAAAGAAGTTTGGACTAGATCTTCTAGCCTAGCGTTATGAACCTATGGTCTCTACAGCCTATTGTAGATCTAAATTCTATGAATCAGGGGGGCAGCTGGGTGGCTCAGTGGATTGAGAACCAAGCTTAGAGATGGGAGGTCCTAGGTTCAAATCTGACCTCAGACAGTTCCTAACTGTGTGATCCTGGGCAAGTCACTTAATCCCCATTGTCCAGCCCTTACTGCTCTTCAGCCTTAGAACCAATACAAAGTATTGATTCCAAGATGGAAAGTAAGGGTTAAAAACAAAAACAATAAATTCTATGAATCAGTATCTAAATCCTTCATATCTGTGCTGTCCCACACCAGGGCTTTCATGGCAGAGACTTGTGGGGCTGTTGGGGTCAGGGAAAGCTGTCGGTAGAAGGTTCTTCTTCAGAGAAGTCTCAGAAAGGCTGTTAGTGACTGGAAGTATAGGATGTTGGGCTGAGATTCCAAAGACATGAAAGGGAGTCCAGATTGGAATTGTGAATCTGTGCCAGAACCAGCAGAGTTTGAGAAGGCAAACAGACACATGCTTTAGGAGAGGAAAGTTGAGTGGAAAGGCTCAGCGCTTGAGGAAAGAGAAGGATTGAGCTTTAGATAGAACTCAACCATAATTTGTTGCCCATAACTTCTCAGGCATGTGTGTTATGTATTTGTGGACAGAAGCTTGAGGCCAAGCAGTCCCATCTTTTGCCTTCAAGGGAATGACTTTGACCCAGTGGTTGGGAGTGTTGCTCTCAGAGTAAATATCTGTCTAATCAACAGTAGAAAACGCTACCAGGCTAGAACAGGAGGATGTTAGCAAATTTTCCAGGGTGTTCTCTGAGGACCTGAGAAGGAACATGGCTTAGTTCTAGTGTTGATCTTGGGAAGATACCAGCTGGAATTCTGTCTCTGCGGTGAGCATGGGCTCCTCTGGGTCTCAGTTTGTTCTTTTATTTTTTCTTAAAACTTTACCTTCTCTCTTAGAATTGATACAAGTTTCTGTTCCAAGGTAGAAGAGCAATAAGGGCTAGGCAATGGGGGTTAAATGACTTGCTCAGGGTTACACAGTTAGGAAGGGTCTGAGGTCAGATTTGAACCCAAGATAACCCATATCTAGGTTTGGCTCTCAATCCACTGAGCCAGCTAGCTGCCTTCTTCACAAATGGTTTTTGAATTGAACAATATTTACATTATGCAGGCAGTTCTCATGAGGAAAGTATTTTTTAAACTGTGAGGTAGAATAGAGAACTGAGTTATTGTCAAGACTGTGCTAGAGTCTATTCAAAACAGACTTGGTGGTAGTGGTGGAGGCAGCTGGATGGCTCAGTGGATAGAGAGCCAGGCCTAGAGACAGGAGGTCCTAGGTTCAAATTTGACCTTAAATATTTCTTAGCTGTGTGACCCTGGTCAAGTCACTTAATCTCCACTTCTTAGCCCTTACTGCTCTTCTGCCTTAGAACCAATACACAATATTGATTCTAAGACAGAAGGAAGGTAAGGGTTTTTAAAAAAACCCCAAACAACAAAAACAATAGTCTTGGGACTGCAGCTGGGTGGCTTAGTGAATGGAGAGCCAGGTCTAGAGACTGGAGGTCCTGGGTTCAAATCTAGCCTCAGACACTTCCCAGCTGTGTGACCCTGGGCAAATCACTTAACCCCCATTACCTAACCCTTACCACTCTTTTGCCTTGGAACAGTATTGAGTCCAAGAGTAAGGTAAGGGTTTGAAAACAAAACAAACAAACAAACAAAAAGTCAAAAAAACCTAACAGACTTGAGAGAGCTTATTGTTAATTTTTTTTTGTGTGAGTATTTGTACCTCAGAACTGGGCAAATGTTACAAAATTGGGCTTGATTTATTGTTTTGTTTATTGTCTAGCCTTAAGAAAGAAATGATGAAAATGTTAATAATGCAGATTAAATTTAAAAGTTTCTTAAGCAGTTCTTTTTTTTCCCTTTGGAGAGGTAGTCACTAAAAATTTACCAGCAAACTCCAATTTATTATTAGTATTATTTAAACCCTTGCCTTCTGTCTTGGAATTGATCAGAAGTTTCAGTTTCAAGGCCGAAGAGCAGAAGGACTAGGTAATGTGGGTGAAGTGACTTGCCCAAAGTCACACAGCTAGGAAGGGCTTGAAGTAAAATTTGAATCTGACCCAGGCTCTGGATCCACTGGGCCACCTAACTGCCCTACCCCTGATTAGTATTACTAGTTGAAAAGAAGGTGTAATTTCAATTGAATTCACTGAGTTTATTTGAAAGCTAGAAATGCCTTACTTGCTCTAAGGGAATAAAGTAAACAAGATCTTAAGCACCTAATTAAAATGTCTTTGAACCCATTAGACATTCTAAGTGGTCCATACTAATTGGGCAACTGAGATCACACTTCCTAAGTTTGAAAATTGGTGACCTGAATGATTTTAAAAGCACAATTAGTGCCTGGGACTCCACAGCTCTCTGTTATCTCTCTGAGACTTTTCTTGATTCTCCCTCTACCCCTCCACCTTCCTTTTAGCTGCCAGCACCAACCTCACCCCATTACCTTATATTTACTATGCATGTATTTTATATATACCTGGTTATATTGCTCATGCAACCTCTGAGGATCTTTATCCCAACTCACCCTTAGATTTCTGTATTAATCTTAGGTTCCCAGAGCTTGTTTGTAGCAGAGGAGTGAGGGTCTACAATAATGTGGGAAATTCCACTCCAAAAACAACTCAAGATGATCATTTGAGAATCAAGTTAATTAGCCAGCCTTAAAGTAGCACTTAAAAAGAAGATATTTATCACATCTATCAGACTGGCCAATATAACAGTAAAGGAAAGTGATAAATGTTGGAGGGAATGTGGCAAAATTGAGACCCTAATGCATTGTTGGTGGAGTTGTGAACTGATTCAGCCTTTCTGGAGGGCAATTTGGAACTATGCCCAAAGTGTTATAAAACTGTGCATAGCCTTTGATCTAGTAATACCACTATTGCATCTATACCAGAGATCATAAAAATGGGGAAAAGACCTACTTGTACAAGAATATTCATAGCTGCGCTCTTTGTGGTGGCAAAGAATTGTAAACTGAGGGGATGCCCTTCAATTGGGGAATGGCTGAACAAATTGTGGCACATGTTGGTGATAGAATATTATTATGCTATAAGAAATGCTAAGTAGGATGTTTTCAGAAAAAAACTGGAAAGGTTCCCATGAAATGATGCAGAGAAAAATAAACAGAACCAGGAGACATTGCATACACTAACAACAATATTGTACAATGATCAATTGTGAAACCTTGGCTACTCTCAGCAATTCTATGATCTGGTACAATTCTGAAGGACTTACGACAAAGAATACTGTCCACCTCCAGAGAAAGGACTATTGGAGTCAGATGCAGATCAAAGCATGCAATAGTTCATATCAGTGTATTTATAGTTTTATTTTGGGGTTTTGGTTTTGTATGAGTGTGCTCTTACCTTATTATCACTAATAAGGAAGTGTGTTACCAGGAAAGGAGGGAGATGGTTTGATCTTATAATTTTGGAAAACATTGAAAATTATTATTACATGTAATTGGGAAGATATAAAATATCTTTGAATTAAAAATAAGGAGGATGTTTACTAAGGTAGTATAATAAGAAATATTTATACAAAATATTCCTTCTCCTCCTCCCCCTTTCCAGCCCCAGTCAAAGAATCTAGGGAAATGTTGCCTCAAGCTTAATGGATAAATGTGGCAAAGGGATAACTTATAGGTTCTGGTTGTTGGAAGACCTTTTTTCCCCATTCATGGTGAGCTCAAAAAGTTCCCTTTGGGTCTTGATGTAGTTTCTTTGCTGTGTTTCTTATAGTGTCATGAGGCCAGTCTGTCCTTGGCTCTGATACTTTCACCTGATTCAGGGATGTGTCTGAAACACATTGGAAGGTCCAACATTTTCCAGATCCTTGGCAGCTGGAAAGGTCTTTCTCTAGTCAAATAGGGAAGGAAAGAGGACTTGGCCAAGACTTCCCCTTCTCCTCCCATTATTCCTATGCTGGAAAACCATACAAATTCTAGTTTCTGGAATTTAATCCCCTCCCAACTCACTTGTTAATTTGTGGACAATCTCCGGGTGTGGCCAGGTTTCCTAGGCCTATTCTAACAGGATTCATGTGCAACATCATTCCAATTTGAAGGCCTTTTAGCACTTAGTCTAAGGTCTGCAGTGATTGATTGAGACATATTTTCATCTAATTAAGGTACCAAGGCTTTCAAAATAGGATGGAATTGTTTCTACTCCATTCTTATATTTATATATATATCATCTCATTTTATATAGAATATAAGCTAATCAGGACAGGAACTATTTCTTTCCTTCTTCCTTCCTTATCTCTTTCTTTCTTTCTTTCTTTCTTTCTTTCTTTCTTTCTTTCTTTCTTTCTTTCTTTCTTTCTTTCTTTCTTTCTTTCTTTCTTTCTTTCTTTCTTTCTTTCTTTCTTTCTTTCTTTCTTTCTTTCTTTCTTTCTTTCTTTCTTTCTTTCTTTCTTTCTTTCTTTCTTTCTTTCTTTCTTTCTTTCTTTCTTTCTTTCTTCCTTCCTTCCTTCCTTCCTTCCTTCCTTCCTTCCTTCCTTCCTTCCTTCCTTCCTTCCCTTAGCACTTGGCCTAATGCCTGGCACATAGTAGGCATTCAGTAGTTAGTTGGTTGATTGATTACCTTGAGGAAATGACTCCTTTTTTGGAGCTGAGTTTCCTTATCTATAGGATGAGAATATAGAATTAGATGGTCTCTAAGGGACTCTACTGCTTAAAATCCCATGGTCTTAAGACCTATATGAGTCATCTAAGCAGAACTGGAAAAAATTGTGTCACAGCTAAAATTCTACCTTCTAAAGAAAAACTTTCTGAATCCTCCTTGACTCTTTCACCTTTTCCCTGTGATTTCTAATTAATCCTGTATATAGCTTGTTTGCATATTATCTTCCTCATTAGACTGTGAACTCCTTGAGAGCAAGGACTGCCCTTTACCTTTCTTTGTATTCCCAGCACTTAGCACAGGTCTGGCCCACAGTATGCACTTAATTGGTGTTCTCCAAACTGACTGACTGGCATGTGGAAAGAACAAATTGCTTTAGACTGAGAATCAGGGACTGGATTCTATCCCTCTAGCAATGTGGTCTTGGGCAAATCTTTCCCCGTTTCTGGGCCACAGTGTTTTTTTTTGTTTGTAAAATGAAGAGGTTGGATTATGATCTTTACAATTCTTTCCAGCATGGACATTCTTTGGTTTTAACTACTCCTGGATTTGTTCAGCAGCCAGTATTAGATATTTTTTGAGTATTAACTTTATGCAAGGTCATGCACTGAGCACTGTATGAGGATGATGAAGACTGTCCCTCTGAGCATCCACAGTTTAAGAGTGGGGGGATGAGAAACATACCCTCATATATAGAGGGATGTATGTAGAGGTGCTGCAAGAGAGCACAGACAAAAGAGATCAGTTCAATTAAAAAATCATTTGTGAAAACAATAGCTAGGTGGTTCAGTGGATTGAGAGCCCAGCCTAGATATGGATGTCTTGGGTTCAGATCTGACCTCAGACACTTCCTAGCTGTGTGACCCTGGGCAAGTCATTTGACCCAAATTTCTTAGCTCTTACTGTTCTTCTGCCTAAAAACCAATACATAGAAGTTTAAAAGAAAATCATTTGTGAAAACAATATCACCTACCACAAAGAAACACTTTAAGAGAGGACTTTGAGTAGTCTAATCATGTGCTTCCCGAATAGAAGTCTGTCTTATCACTGCTACTATACTGGAATTCATTCCTCAATGGGTAGCATGCTCTCCATCCCCTCATACCTTCTCTATCCCAGTGATTTTGGTCCCCCAGATGCTGATATGTAAACCTTGTTCCCTTCCCTACCCCAGACTATCTGCTCTCTTATTCCCTCCCAATCTTAACCCTACTCTTTCCCCACCAATGTCCACTTTCTGATGGTCTGCCACTTTCACTATACCCTCTTGATGACTGGTTCCATAATCAACAAATTTCCTTTACCTTAAACCCTTCCTTTACTTTTATCTTCTGGTACTCACTGAGATTTGGTTTCCTCCTAATGACACTGCTTTCTTCACCACCCTTTCTGGTACCAGCTACACATTCATTCACTCATACCACTTTACTCACTGGTCCCAGTAAAGGAGTTGAAATATTCATTGCTCCCCATTGCCACTTCCAGACTCTCCCTCAACCACTATAATTCAGTAACCTCTCCTTTGAGAAGTACTCTATTCAATTTTGTCACCCAAACAAGATGCTGATGGTTGTCATCTACTAAATTTCCAGTATATTCTCTTTCCTTGCTCAATGAATTTGGTGCCTGGCTTATAATCTTTTTCTCTACATCAGCACCTGCTCACAGGGGACTTTAGTATACATAATACTACTCCTTCAAATATTTTTTCCTTGTAGTTCTTCAGTTCCCATGATCTACTAATGAATCTATTCAGTTCTTCTACTCCACTTTAGCTGTATATATATATATATATATATATATATATATATATATAAATGGTCATACAACTGATCCTGGGCAGTTAGGTGGCATAGTGGATATGGTATTAGAAGACTCATTTTCCTGAGTTCAAGTCCATCCTCAGACATTTACTCTCTGTTTGGCTATGGAAGTCCCTTAACTTTTGCTTCAGTTTCCTCATCTTTAAAATGAGCTGGAGAGGGAAATGGCAAACCACTCCAGTATCTTTGCCAAGAAAACCTCAAATGGTGTCACAAAGAGTTGGTCATAACCAAAATGGATGAACAGCATCAACATCAATTGATTTTGCCATCTTTCACAACTGTTTTACTTCTATATTAATGAATCCTGAAATTCCTTTATCTGATCTTAATCCTTTATCATTTCATTTTTCTCTTGTCTCATGACTTCCCTAGTTCTGTTCTTTATCCTCATCTTTACCTTTTTCTTTCTGTCCTTCAATTCTTACCCAAACTATCACACCTGCCCTAGCTGTACTATTCTCCTTTCTCTATATTGACCCATTGGTGAACCAATTCAATGTTATACTATTGTCTATTTTCAAAGTCCTTTCCTCATTGTCCCACTGCCAAATCATGCCCTGCTGGACTTCAAACCTAGATCATTATTTGCCTCCTTTGCTCTTATTCATGTGCTTCTGAATGATGCGGGAAGAAATAATGAAATCATGCTGATTTTTGGTCCTCTATTAATATATACATCTATTTTCAACTGGGCACTCACTGCAGCAAGAATAGCATTTACTTCCTCCCTAATCAATTCGCTACCCCACTCTCCAAACATTTATTCCAAACTTTTTCTCTCCTCAAACCTCCCAAGGCACCCTTCCCACTTTCTCTTCTGTGAGGATCTCATCTCATATTCCACAGAGTACAAGGGACTTTTATCTACAAGTTCATTATTCTCTTTTCCTTCTGGTTTCACATTACTAATATCTCTCCCATTATCTTCTCTTTCACTCCAGTCTCAGAGAAGGAGGTAGCCATTCTTTTTGCCAAGGCCAGTAGTTCTATGTGTACCATGAATTCTACCTGTCCTGTCTTATCTGGTACATAGTCCTCACTGTCATTCCTACTCTTTTTTTTTTTAATCTTCAATCTCTTCCCTAACTCCTCACTTCTCCGCGTCCTATAAACATGTCCAGGCCTCCTCTATCCTTAAAAAAAACCCCAACTCACTTGAACCTACTATCACTGATAACTATCATCCTCTATCTCTCCTCACATTCTTGGCGGTACTCTTTGAGAAAACTGTCAATATTAGGTGTCTCCAATTCCTCTACTCTTATTTTATTATAAAAGCTCTCCCATATGGTTTCTGACTTTATCATTTTTTTTTTGAAATATTCTCACCAAAGTTATCAATGATCTCTCTTGCCATATCTAATGACCATTTTTTCCCCAATCCTTATACTTCTTGATATCGCTGCAGGATTTGCCTCTATTGATGGGTACTTTTGTCCTGGATGCTCTCTCCTTTGGGTTTTTGTGACACATTTCTCTACCAGTTCTCTTTCTTTCTATCTGATTGCTCCTCAGTGTCTTACTCGATTTCTTCACCCATGTCACACCCACTAACCATAGTTATCTCTCAAGGCTTGGTCTTGGTCCTTCTCTTTTTTCTTTATACTATTTTATCCACTCCCATGGATTAAAGTGTTATCTCTATGCAGATTGTTTTCAGCCCTAATCTAGCCCTCATTTCTCTCCTATTATCAACTGCCTGTTGGACATCTTGCATTGCCTCATCGGCAGCTCAAATTCCACAGGGCCATAACATATCTTTCTGTCCAAACCTTCTTATTACTGTTAGGTACTGCTATCCTCTCAGTCATCCATTAACTCACAACCTTAGAATCATCTTTGATTCCTTTCTCTAACATGCATGTTCCATTGATTTTATCTGTTATTAGTTCTTTACGACATGTCTCATATCTGTACATCTCTCTCCACTTAGACAGCCACAGTCCTAGTTCAGGCCCTCATCATCTCTTGCTTGGAGTCTTGCAATAGTCTTCCAATTGTTCTCCTGATCTCAGGTATTACCTCTCTCCAATCCATTCTCCATTTAGGTATGAAAATGATCTTAAAATGTTGGTATGACCTCATTAGACCAATGGATCTAACTGTAACTTCGACCCCTACTTAATAGACACTAATGGTACTTTATGTGACCTGACCCCTTCTTGCCTTTCCAGTTCTTTCTTCTTGTTCTTCCTCCTCCTTCTCCTCCTCCTCCTCCTCCTCCTCCTCCTCCTCCTCCTCCTCCTCCTCCTCCTCCTTCTTCTTTCCCTTACTATTTCTCCTAGAATCAATATTAAGTATTAATTTCAAGGCAGAAGAACAGTAAGGGCTAGGCAATTGGATTTAAGTGACTTGCCCAGGATTACACAGTTAAGAAGTGTCTGAGGTCAAATTTGAACCCAGATCCTCTTGACTCCAGTCTTGGACTGTATCCCCTGAGCCCTCATCTTATTCTTTACATCTCTTCATATACTCCTTTGATGAACTTATGTTGACCTTCTTGCCATTCCTTGCAGGTGACACTTCATTTCCCACCTCCACAACTTTGCATTGACCCTTTTCATATGCCTGGAGTGCTCTGACTCTTGACTTGCACCTCTTAACTTCCCTTGCTTCCTTCAAGACTCAACTCAAATCCCTCTTTCTGCAGATGACCTTTCCTGGTCCTCTCCCACTCTCCACAGTTGCTGGTACTTTCTCTATTGAAATTACTTTCTACCTTCTCAGTGCATATCTTGTATGGAAGTAGTTGCTTACATGTTATCTCCTCCATTAAAATGTAAGCTCTTGAGGGCAGAGATTTTTCTTTTCTTGGCTTTTTTTGTATCCCAAATCTGGCAAACAGTGAGCTTTTAACAAATGCTTGTTGACTATAAACAAGATATTGGGTATACAAAGACCGATATGAGACAGTGTCTGCCCTACCAAAATTTATTTATATTTTAAAAAGAACATTTTTTTCCTCTCAAGGTCTTGGTTTCTGACCCCTGAGCTATTCCAACAGTTTTGATGTAAACTCCATGGTTTTCTAGGGCATAGAATTTGGGGACCTAAATTGAAATGGAGTAGAGGATGCCATTCTTCAGATTGTAGGTGCCTTTGTAGCTGCATTGTTAACTCTGTGTGTGTGTGTGTGCATGTTTCACATGGTATTCATTAGGCTTGGCTTTCAGATGCTTGTGTATGTGACAATGCTTTTGTTTGGGAAAAATGAACAAAACTATTTAGGAAAATTCCTTTTTTGAGTACTTCACTATCCAGTCAGATATTTTATCATTTAACAATGCCAGAAGGAAAATGCCAACGATGGATGAACTTACAGCTCATAAGGAATGCTAGGAAGCACAGATTTTGATTAAACTTTTCTCCAAATTATTTAGAGACAACTTTTTAATCAATCAATTTTTTTAAAAAGTAAGTTGGAAAAAGAAGGATCATCTTCCAGCACTTTACAGAAAATAGCTTATCAGTTTAATTCCCTGGTTGGCTATTGTAATAACATTAATCCGGCTGAACTCATTAGATTTTAATGAGAATGTTACATGGCATGTGATAGAATTAGACTGCATTCACCCCATCACTGCCGAATGGCAGGAATCCAGTTATCATTTAACATTTAGCAAATATTTATTGAAGGATCTTGAGGGTGGGACCCTATGCTAGTCTATGGAGCAGAGGACATAAAGAAGAAAGGAACCTAGTTCTTCCCCTCAAGGAGGTCACAGTCATGAATATATTTTGGGAATAGAGAGAATGAGAAAATTTTACTAATTCATTGAATGACCTTGAACAAGACATTGCCCCTCTTCTGTACCTTTATCTATAAAAATGAAGAGAGCTGGATTAGATATGCTCTCTGAGGAGCTTCTTCTTCTTCTTCTTCTTCTCCTTCTCCTCCTCCTCCTCCTTCTCCTTCTTCTCTCAGAAACAATACCAAGTATTGGTTCCAAGGCAGAAAAGTGGTAAGAGTCAGGCAATTGGGGTTAAGTGACTTATTCAGGTCCATATAATTAGGAAGTGTCTGAGGCCAGATTTGAACCCAGGACCTCCTGTCTCTAGGTTTGACTCTATCCACTGAACCATCTAGCTGTTTCTGTAATGTCTTTTCTTTTCCTTTAACAAAATCCTTACCCTCTGTCTTAGAATGAACACAATTATTGGTTCCAGGGCAAAAGAATGGCAAAAGCTAGGCAATTGGGGTAAAGTGACTTGTTCAAGGTCACATAGCTAGAAAGTGTCTGAGGCCAGATTTGAGCCCAGGACCTCCTATCTCCAAATCTGACACTCTATCCATCAAGCCACCTAGCTGCCACCGAGCTGTCACTCTAGTGCCTTTTTTCATCTAGGCCAAATAGCCTTAATAGCATGGCTTCTTGCCCCTTCATGATTCTAGCAACATTCATCTATCTGCTTGCTGGTTGCTGCTGTTGTATTTTTCAATTCAATCTAACAAGCATTTATTCAACACTTACTTGTTTACTTTGTTGTTCAGTCATGTCTATTTCTTCATGACCCATTTTGGGGTTTTCTTAGCAATGGTTTGCCATTTCCTTCCTCAACTCATTTTACAGATGAGGAAACAAACAGAATTAAGTGACTTGCCTAGAGTCATATAGCTAGGTAGTTTCTGAGGCCAGATCTGAATTCAGATCTTTCTGACTTCAGGCCTGGCACCCTATCCACTGGGCCACCTAGCTTACTTACTATATAGAAGGCATTTTACTAGTACCTTGTTCATAGTAAGTAATATAAAGAAATGTAAATAAAATACAAAATAATACAAAGAATATACCAAAAAAATCTATAATAATCCCTGCCTTCATTGCGTTTTCATTTTACTTGGAGGATGTGTAGCACTTCTAAAGATGAATCAATACAAAATATATACAAATCAGTACAAAGTGATTTCAAGGGAAAGAAAGAATGGGGTCCTCTCAATTGCTACTCCCTTTGGGGAACCCTTGGTCAGAATTCTAGGAAGGTTGGGATACATTTGTTTCCACCTACACATGTCTGGAGGCGCCCTTTCTCCAACTTCAGAGCATGTATAATATTCCCTGCCTGGTTTAAAATTCAATTAATGATGACTTTGTGAATCTAATTCTTGCCAGGAGTGTCTGAGGGGCTGCCATCATGGAGGGACAAATGGTCTTCTGGTTGACTAAGGAGCTGGAGGATGGGTCCCTGTAGGAGAGTCTGAACTGGAGCTGAGTGCACCTACAAAAGGTCTAAGTGAATGATCTCCTAGTTTGCTCCCTGGTGGCTTTCAGGCTAGGAAGACTACTGGGAGCCACTGGTTGGTTTGCATTCTACATTCCTTCCTGTGTTGGGTTTACAATCTACAATCCTTCCTTGTTCTTGAGCACATGGTGCCTCTGCTTCTGTTCTGTTTTTCCTTTTCTGATCTTTGGTGAATGAGTACTCTGAGATGGCAGTGCCTAGACAATGAGTAAGGTCAAGAGGTTCATCAAAGTCATGTAAGTCTCACTGACAACCACATCTCACAACAGCCAAGGGTGGTGAAGGACCATTGAGTGACTTGTTGACCCAGCCCAGAAACCAATTGACTTTCCAGCTAAGAGACATTCTTTTTTCTATTTAGTCATTTAATATCAGAGAACATTTACAAAGCGATACTTATAGATATTGTAAGAACCAACATATAAACATTTAGCCCAGTATCCCAGAAGCATAATTTCCCCATATACTTCCTCATTCTCATATAGGGGAAGAGAAGAAATTAAACTCAGAATTTATCTCAGTTCCTACATAGGATTTGAAGAACAGCCCCTATGTAGGATTAATCCCATTGAATTCATGACCAAAGGTGGCACTGTTGTCTGATGCATCCTTCCTAGATCCTGGAGATCACTATTCAAGACAGTTCTTGCTCCCTGGGACATGGATGCTGTACTGGCTGCAAAACTTGGCCATATGCTGGAAAGACCCAGCCCAGCCGAGTAAGGGAATAAGTTTTCCATCAAGTATGCCACTCCCTGAAGTGCACTGGATATGGCCTCCTTCAAGAGAGAAAAGAAATTTTGGAGGGCAGAAGTTGTGAAGTACCTCTTAGCTTAATGGATTCTCCACACTTCTGCCTCATTGGCAAGATTCTTCATTTTGAGCCTACTCTCCCCAGAGATCTCATGTGTGTGTGTGTGCATACAAGGAAAGGAGGGACAACCCTTGCTTTGGGAAGATTGTTTTTATAACTTTTGCTCTTGTTCTTTATGAAAACTAATTGGTGGGGGCATCTAGGTGGCTCAGTGGATTGAGAGCTGGGTCTAGAAACGAGAGGTCCTGGCTTCAAATTTGGCCTCAGACATTTCCTAGCTATGTGACTCTGGGCAAATCATTTAACCCAAATCCTTACTGCTCCTCTGCCTTGGAACCAATACATAGTATTGATTCTAAGGCTGAAGGTAAGGATTAAAAAACAACCAACCAAACAACCAAAATTAATTGGTGCCAACTGGTTGACTGATACTGGGAGGAGTACATTGGATGGGGGCTTATGAGTAACAGAGTAGAAGCCACAACTCCTCAAGGTTACTGCCAGAATTCTGAGGGGGAAGAGTCACTCTTTGGGGACCCACCCTTCCAGTGAAAGTGAGGATTAGGAGACTGAGCCCAGAAGGAGTGTTACAAACAACTGGGGAGCTCAGATGCACCCAAGCTTGTTACTGTCATTCCTAAACTATGGGATTCAGAATTGGACACCATCCGCCATATGCATCTGACTGGGCCATAGTGTGAATGTGAATGTGAATAATACTTCTCCAGGTGTGCATACTATACAAGCCCAAATTCATGTTCACATTTTGGGTTGCCATATCTCTGTGTTTATTCACATTGTCTTTGAGGTGAACTGTGATCCCAGGCCTTTCCTGGACTTGGTAGAAGACAGTAACAACAACAAAATAAATGGCCTGACCCTTATCCTCCCAGAGATGTGATTTAGATACTAACCAAGTTCTTAAGGAGATTGTGACCTTTCCCTTCCTCAGTGTTATAAATCTGGCTAAGCTTGGCTATCTCATCTTTAAAAGCAGCCCAGACTAGCTTGGTCCCATGTCTTAGGCCCTAGGGCAAGGCACTGGAAGATTTCAATCAATCAGTTTTTATAGTGGAGCTGCTATATCCCTGTATCATATATCACTGCTGTCTCAGTCTTAAAAGAACACTTTTCCTATTCTTTAATTTATTTACATTGGGCAAATCTTAAAAACTTATTAATAGTAATTGACAAACATTTATTAAGCATTTGTGTTTTTTTTGCACCTTCTATGTACCTTATACTAATAAAAATGTTATATATTAATAATATATAATAATAAATAATAAAAGCATATAATAATAGCTAGCAGTTTCATTTTCCAGTTATTTTAGTTGTGTCCAACTTTTTGTGACTCCATTTGGGGGTTTCTTGGCAAAGATACTTGAGTGGTTTTCCATTTTCTTCTCCAGCTCATTTTATAGATGAAGAAACTGAGGCAAACCAGGATAAGTGACTTGCCCAGGGTCATACAGCCAGTAAGTGTCTGAAGCCAGATTTGAATTCATGAAGCTGAGTCTTCCTGATTCCAGGCCCTGTGTTCAACCATTGTGCCACCTACTTGCTCCAGCTAACAATTAGATGGTTCTTTAGTGTTGCAAAGCTTTTATGTTATCTCATTTGATCTTTACAACTACCCCACGAGGAATTTTTAAAAATAATTTTCCATTTTACAATGAAAAAAATGAGTCTGACAAAGGATTTAACCTTTGAATTAAATTCACCGAGGGTCACACAACTAATAAAGATCTGAGGTAAGATGTAAACTGAGGTCCTCTTACCTCTAGGACTAGGGCTCTCCCCACTATGCCACCTAGCTACCTCTAAAAACCTGCTAGAAAACCTTGGTCAAATATTCTGTTCTTTGTGTTAGTTGTCTGAGGTGGCTATAGTCCTTTAGGATCTTAAGAGTTAGGAATGGGGGAATGAGCATTTATATAGTACCTACTGTGTGCTTTGTGAAGTGCTTTGACAAAGTTCTCATTTGAGCTCACTGATTTAGATCTTGAAGGGACTTTTTAGTGCCACCTTTGAGTTGGGAAACTGAGGCCAGAGGAGGGAAATGACTTGCCCAAGCTCATGCAATTACTATGAATAGCATAGCTAGGATTCAAACCCAGTCTAGTTTCAGATCTAAGGGCTCTTTCTGGGTTGAGTGGAAGTTCCTGACACACTTGGGTTTCAAGAATCCTTGGAGTCAGTCCCTGGGTTGGTGAAAATGGCCCCAAACAATGCATTTGTAGATGGTCTTCTGGCTCTAGGCTGCCTTAGTTTCCCCCCAAACAGCCCTAGATGAACTTGTCCTCTGGTTGTCCCAAGCCCAGGCCTTGAAAGCAACATCATAAAATGAAAAGTCAGGGGAGAGAAAGAAGAAGGATCAATATATTGCTAAACTCTTATTGAAATTCTAACGTCTCTACTGCTTCTTGCTGTTTATTGCTGCTTAACATTTGCCGAGTAAAAGTCATTGCCCTGGAGACGCAGGATTTATTGGCATCGTGAGATGGAAACGATGGAACTCAAAGGTTCCTGCACAAAGAGAGCAAATGCAGAGCCTCAGGATGGGGCACAACAAAGATCCAAGATTGTTCAAAAAAGTCTTCAATTTAAAGGGGCAGCAGGTGGGGATCCTATTCCAGCCTTGTACGGCATGTCCCACACATGAGGCTTGGGAACTGACTGAATGAGTCCACCTTCTCTCTACCCGAAGAGAGGAGAGAGAAGTAGCTCCTTCAGGAAGCCTTCCCTGATTAGAATACTGTCAGCTGAAAAATATTCTAGCTCTAGTTTTTCGTAGAGCACTTTGTCTAGATTTTTCCTCTGACCCTATTATATTTTATATGATTTTTTGGATTTCTCCTTTGTTCTCACTACTTCTTGCCTTGAAATATACTTCTTTGTGTGTCATTCTTCTCTGGACTGCCCTCTGGACTTTCTCTATGACCCCCACAAACCTCTTCATCCTGGAAACTCATTCCAGTTCTGGAATTTACAATATGGAAGTACCATCCACCCCATAACCTCTCCCTCAGATTGGATGGATCCTCCCAGAACCTCCTTTTAATGAGGGAGAAATGAATACATTTTTTTTTTTGGATTCTTGTTGAATTATGGATCACAATAGAGTGGAATTTAAAGATAGGTGAGACCTTCCAGGTCATCTGATGATTTATAGATGAAGAAATTGAGACCCCCAAAGACTGTGACTTGTATTTAATCACCTTAAGTTCACACAATTGATGACTGGCAGAGGTGGAAGTCACTTAATCTCAGTGGAGCTCAGGCTCATCATCTCTAAAATGAGGGAATTTTTGGACTAGATGATGTCTTATGGACCCTTCCAGCCTGAAATCTATGGTTTTAAGCACCAGGAGGGCTCTGAGACAATCCCTGATTTCATTCTACTAAAGGGATTCAACACATTCACAGATAATTAATTTCACAATATGTACAGAATAAATACAAAATAAGTTCCGTTTGGGAAGGTAAGTGAACAACTATTAGAATCAAGGAAATCTACTTGAAGAAGGTGTTCCTTGAACTGGTCCTTGAGGGGAGTTGGGTTTCCAAGAGAAAAAAGGTGAAGAGGGATATTATTCCAGGTAAAGGGATGGAGGTAAAAGATGGAATATCTTATATAGGGAATAGGAAGTAGTAGGTTATTTTGACTATAACTTTAATTTTATTGTTGTTTTTCGGTTGTGTATGACTCCTTGTGATCTCATTTAGGGTTTTTCTTGGCAGAGATAATGGAGTGGTTTGCCATTTCCTTCTCCAGCTTATTTGACAAATGTGGAAACCAAGGCAAACAGGGTTAAGTAATTTGCCCAGGACCACTCAGCTAGTAAGTTTCTGAGAGCAGATTTGAACTCATGAAGTTTCTTACTTCAGACTGGGCACTCTATCAACTGTGCCACCTAGGTGGCCCAACTTTAGTTTTAGAGAGGAATTGATGTGCAATGAATTTAGAAAGATAGACTGCAACCAGATTCTGAGGGGTTTCAAATACAAAACAAAGGAGTTTGCATTTGGAACTAATGGCAATCAGGGAACCATTGAAGCTTCTTGAAGAGAGTGATATGATCAGACCTGTGAATAAATAAATGGAAAAAAAAGCATCTAGTAAGTGTTTACTATGTGAGTGGCACTGTGATAAGTGTTAGGGTGTGATTTTTAAATTCTCTCCATCTTGCTTGGTCTAGCACCCAGGAATGTGCACACCCACACTACAAGGGCATGTGCTAGCTAATGACAAATCAGAAATAACTAACTGCCCCCCTGGGCTGTCCTAAGCCAAGCTTGAGCCACCATTGGCACATGTGAGACGCAGGAAGTGAGGTAGAGAACAGCCTCTGGAGTTCTCATCACTTCCTGTGGAGAGGGCTAGATGCCAGTTCTATCCTGGAGCTCGAGCTTGGAGGACAGCTTCTCTTCAGATAGGTCATGTGAGTGATAAGGACTGACTCCTTTCTCTGCCTTGACTCTCCAAGGCCTTAGACTCCCACTTTGGCTCAGTCTGAGCCAGAGCGGTTTTTGAGTTAACCTCCTTTCCTTCTCTCCCTCTCTCTCTCTCTCTCTCTCTCTCTCCCTCTAATAATTTCTTCCTCCTGTTGTAATTAAATCACTATAAACTCCATTCTGACTTGAGTATTTCATTTAGGATTTTATGAATAAAATCCTTGGCGATCAATAATTATTATATTCAGTCTCAACCCCTAAAATTTAACTTAACAAGGGATACACATACAAAAGAAAGACTATCTCTGTTCTTAGGAAACTCATTCTGAGTTTTGGAATATCAGTTTGACAGGTGTGTGGAGAATGAAGTGGAAAGGGAGAGGTTGAGTGCAGGAAGACTCATCAGGAGACTGTTGCAATAGCTAAAGAGAGAAATGATGGGAGTCTGCACTAGGGAGGTTGTGAATGTTTTCTGATTTTCTGTACCAGGGCAGAAGCCATAGAAGTGGCCAGGAGAGGACCGATGTGAGACGTAATGCCTAGCAAGTTGGTGGCATCTAGTGTAGTTGGCACTTAAGAGATGTTTATAGATTAAATGATTGATATTTGAGAGAACTGACAAGATTCGACGATCAGACATGGATTGGTGAAAGAAAAGGAAAGGTCAGAGAGCTGGACAAAGACTCAGGTCTCAGTGACTGGGATTGTGGGACATGGCATATGGGGTAACCAACACTGAGAGAAGAATAGACTTAGAATCAGAGGGCAGATCATATGGTTGATCTCATCTAATTTCTTTTTACAGATGAGGAAACTGAGCTACAAAGAGGTTGAATGACTTTTTCAACACCATATAGGTAGCAAATAGGAGGGTTGAGATGTGAACCCAGCATTCTTCCCATTGTATCACTGCTTCACTAGCCAATTCTCTAATATCCCCTAAATCTTTTCCTATTGATTTCCCTTTAACTCAGAGTTATTGGTGCATTTTAGCAGAAGGAAAAAACACTTAATGGATAGAAGAAAATGGGCCCTCACCACTATTCTGCCTGCAGTGTTCCTCTCCCTCTTTACCCTTTTGTTCCTTAACTTTGGCCTTGCTAAGATTCTGGCACAGCTGGCTAAGAGGACTTGTGGTCCTTGGAACAAACGAGCTAGGAAGCTACAGGCCATTTCTCAGTGACAGGTTCTTTCTCATCCCCAACAACAGGAAAAGGTCAAACCTGAGGCCACAATAACAAGGAACCCTTATTTGGAAAATGTCAAATAAAGGAATGATTGCTCTTGGAAAAGGTGAGGGCTGAGGGATGAGCCAGAGAAACCCTTGAAAAATGTTTCTCCAGGGCTCAACTGGGAGTGATTCTTAGATGGAAAGTTAAAAAAATGATGGATAATGGCAAATGTTTTAGAGAACTGGCAATGTGCCCAGCCCTGTGCTAGTTTGCTCTGAGGGGGAAATAACAGAGGTCCAAGAGCTCTTGGTCTGGATAGGGGAACAAGCTATGGAGTCAAGAAAAGCCTTAATAACAAGAGGCTAAGTGTGATCTGTGAGATTTAAAATGGTTGAGGTCTTAAACTGTAGTGATTAAAATAGTGGAAGATATAAATTGTGATAGATATGAGAGGGTGAGTAAATTTGACTGCAGAAATATGTTTCACTACAGTGTCTTGGTTTTTAAATCAAATATAAGGTGGTCGCCAGGGAAATATTCCCAATTATTCAAATACCCAAGTCAACTGGGTTTATAGAGATTTAATTAATACAAATGTGGATTTAAAGAAAAGAGAGAAAGAGAGAAAAAGGAAATAAGTATGAAGGGCCTTAAGCCAACATGGCCTAGACCTGAGTCTTAAGAGAGAGAGATCAGTCAGTCAGTCTTTTAACACTCACCACAAGGTCTGCTTAAGCAAGGATTCTAGTGACACCAGGCCAGCATCATCTCAGCTGTTTTCACCAGCTCCCTCCTCCATCTGAATGTTTCAGAATCAGTCCTTCCTCAATCTGAATGTTTCAGAATGAGTCCTCCTCAATCTGAATGTTTCAGAATTCCTCTCCTCAATCTGAATGTTTCAGAATGACCTCCAGCTCTTCTCTGAGCTGTTATTTTTAAGGGCAAAATCTCCTATGTCACCTCCCCTAAGTTCTTCCATCTACCAATCACTGTAGATATTTTCCAAAAGACAGCCCATTTTGAATTCACAGCTGAGTAGATTAATCTCTTTAGTAAATCAGAAAAAAAAATGCTGCTCTGTCGACTAATTTCATTAAGAGAAAACCTCTGAGTAAGTTTTCACCTTTTAGGTCTAAGTAGTTTACAAGTTGCCCCACCTTTATAGGCACTTAGCATCCCATTGTATCAATTCCAAAAATAGGCATGGCTCAAAGAACTCCTTTCCTTTATAAGTATGGTTTTCAAGTACTTTCATTGTTTAGCAAGGAGTTTTCTGCCCTAAAGCATTCTTAAGTACGGGTGGAATAGAGATCCTCCCATAGCAAGGAGTTTTCACATTCAAGTAGAGTTCTCACTATCTGGTAGGGAATTATTTCAAGTAGGGAATTGGAGGATTCCTCAATGTGGAGTAAAATTTTTAACATTCATAAGTCTATGAAATTTTAAGGTTTACAGATCGCATGTCAAGATAAGGAGGTGTGGACAGTTAAATGTTCTCCAAGGCCAAAAGGAAGAAGAACTCCTTGAAGGCTACTGCTCTGGGGAAGGCTAGGGGACTTTAGAAATACACAGGATTGGGACAGACAGTGCCAGGAAATGGGGGGGGGGGAGAATGTATCAGCAAGTGGGAGAAAGATGTATTGGGAAGTGAGGAAAAAAATCAGGGAGACATTAATGAGATGGCTACAAGAGCAGGAAGATGAGTTAAACCTCTTGACTTGAAAACTCATGTAGTAGGACATAAGTCTGAGCAGATAGAGTGGCCCAGACTGTAAGAGGCTTCAAATATTGGATTAAGGACTTTGTCCTTTGACTGTAGATTCTGGGGAATCACTGAAGGTCTTTGGACAGGCGAGGAGAGCCTAGGGGCAATTACTTAGGAAGCTTGTGCAGGGTGGATGGAAGGGAGAGAGAGAGGTTGGGAACAGGAAAATTGATTAGAAAGTCATTGTGAACCAGCTAGGTGGTTCAGTGGATTGAGTGCCAGGCTTGGAGACAGGTTCAAATCTGGCTTCAGATACTTCCTAGCTGTGTGACCCTAGGCAAGTCACTTAACTCCTTTGCTTAGCCCTTACCACTCTTCTGCTTTAGAACCAATACACAATATTGATTTTTAAAATTATCATGCAAAATCCATTTCCATATTGGTCATTGTTGTAAGAGCACACTCACACATGACCAAAACCCTGAAATAAAACCATAAATACACTGATGTGAAGACAACTCCAACAGTTCTTTCTCTGGAGGTGGAGAGCAATCCCCATCCTAAGCCTTTCAGGATTGTCCAAGACTGGTGCAGTGCATAGCACTGATTCTAAGTGGAAAGTAAGAGTTATTTATTTATCTTTTAAAGAAAACCATTGGGTAGACTAGGTGGTTAGGACTTGAACTAGGGTTGTGCTGTGACAGTGGGAGGGAGGGGACAGGCATAAGAAATATTTTAGAGGAAGGACTGATAGGACTTGGCAGCTGGAAGTGGGGAGTTAGAAAAGAATATTTTGAGGTTTTAAACCTAGAAAGCTAGATGATGCAGTGGATAATGTGCAGGCTTGAAGTTAGGAAGACTCAACTTCCTGAATTCAAATCTGACCTCAGACACTTCCCAGCTGTGCGATCCTGGGCAAGTCACTTGAACCCTATTTGCTTCAGCTTCTTTATCTGTAAAATGAACTGGAGAAGGAAATGGTTAATCATACCAGTATCTTTACCAAGAAAACTGCAAATGAAATTACCAAGAATTGGACGAGACTGAAAACAACTGAACACACACATATTGGGAAGATAAGGTATGGATAGCTTTACGACCATGGATAGTGAGTATATAGGTGGAGATGGATGGAGGAGGCATTTTTTTTTAAACCCTTACCTTCCATCTTAGAAATACTGTGTATTGGTTCCAAGGCAGAAGGGTGGTATGGGCTAGGCAATGGGGGTTAAGTGACTTGCCTAGGGTCACACAGGTAGGAAACATTTGAAGTCTGACTTGAATCCAGGACCTGACATCTCCAGATCTGGCTCTTCACTGTGTCACCTAGCTGCCTCCTTTCCATTAATTTTTCAAAGTCTAGACAGTTAACATAATGGTAAAGGAGGCCTCAATTTGTACCATTTGCCTATTTCCTAGGAATAAATGTTTACACTGAAAATTTAACCACTAGATTCACCAGTTAGCTGGTTGGAGCTGGCTCCAATCCCTCAACCTCCCCCTAACTCCTGCATTCAGGCCATCTCTTTCAGTCTCTGACTGGAGAACAATTTTGCTCTGGAAAAGTAATATCTTGAGAGAGTTTTTAATTTCCATTCAACTTAAAGGACAATGACCTTTAAAAAGGTCTTTTGATGAAGAGGAAATATGACCTATTGGAAACAGCTGGGGGAGAATTGAGAAAATTTAATTATTCAAGTTGTCTTTCAGTGGAAATGGCTGCTTCCATATAGAGTGATCTCCCTGTCACAATGGGTCTTTGAGCAAAATGAGGATGACCTCTTATTGGAAGTATTTTAGAAAGAATTTCTGCATGAGATAGGGTTGGACTAGAAGGATTCTAAGATCCTTTCCATCTCTGAAAGTTTGTGATTTTAGGGTCCTGTGATGGTGACTTCTGGAAATTTCTTTCAAACTTACCTGATAATATAGGAGATTCAATTAAAGTCACCATAACAAACATTTATTAAACACTTACTATGTTCCAGGGGGCAGCTGGTGGCACAAGGGATAGAGTGCCAGGCTTGGAATCAGGAAGACTCATCATTAAGGGGGTTAAATGACTTGTCCATGGTCATATAGCCAGGAAGTATCTGAGGCTAGATTTGAACTTAGGTCTTTCTTACTCTGGTCTCAGCACTCTTCACCCTTTTTCTACCAGCTGCTTCTTTGGAAGGGTTTCAACTTCCAAGCTAGAGTGCATTTAGACTTGAGACAACATGGGATCACAGAAGATTCTTTAGCAGATGAGTGATGTGTCCAACCTGTGCTTTAGGAAGAGATTTCATCAGCTATGTGGAGGCTGGGAAAAGGGAAAGAATGGAAATTGTGAAAGGGAATTCTTTATTCCCTTTGTGTATTTTGAGTTAATCTAAGAAACCCCTACCTAACTTCTACTTAACACTGTTATAAAGTAAGAGAATTCATAAGTCACTTACTTGGAGAGCTCCACACTTTTAACCCAATCAAACAGAAACTTGTGAATCCTTTGATAAGAGTTGACACCTTCAGAGGATGAGAGGTGGATCCCACAGATACTGCCCCTCTCGGCAGTGCTAGGCAATCTGAAGTTGTGATTGGCCACCTGGTGCTTGGCTTAACCTAGCAGGGCTTGTTAACCCTTGACCAGAGGACCCAGTGTTCTATATACAAGGTCTCCTCCAAAAAGAGAAGGCCTTTCTGGAACTAATCTCTCCAGAAGCCAAGAAAGGAAGGCCAGCTACTCACTCATCCAAGAAACAGTCCAAGAGCCAAGGTCCCAAGTCAAAGCCAAGGCCCAAGTCCAAAGTCACCTCCAAGAGGCAAGTCACCAGCCAAAGCTTCAAGCCCAAGATTCAAGCCGGAGACTCAAGCTGAAGAAGTTTAGGACTTTTTATAGTCCCTTCCTGTCCCCTCCCTTCTTCACAGGGGTCAATCACAGCTTCCAAATTGCCTAGTACTGTCCAGGGGGGCAGTGTCTATGGGATCCACCTCTCATCCTCTGAAGGTGTCAACTTCTTATCAAAGGATTCACAAGTTTCTGATTGATTGGGTTAAAAGGGCGGAGCTCTCCAAATAAGTGACTTGTGAATTCTTTTACTTGATAACAAAGTGTTAAGTAGGGGTTTCTTAGATTAACTCAAAATAGACAAAGAGAATAAAGAATTCCCTTTCACAATTCCCCTGTGATTCTTTGGGAGACTAGTCTCCTCAATGAATCATTTAACATAACCAGCTTATACCTCTAAAGATCTTCTAGCTACAGGTATATACAATATTTCATTTTCTAAGAGGAAACTACAATAGTTAGAGATAAGAGGGAAATAGAAGAGAGAGAGAGCAAGCAAAACCAATGTTTGTTAGGTGCATTGACAAAAAACCAATTAGGGGGCAGTCCCCTTTGGCATAAGAGTTTAAATTCAGAATAAATATGTTCAATCCCCTTCAGTTCAATCAATTATATCACAGAGTTGATTCTGGATCTTCTGATACAGTGGAAGTTTCTTTATGGCACTTTCTCCAAACAGTCCATTTTCTTGATTCAAGGAGTTAGTGAGCTTCTTTTCCTAAAATTTTTTCTCAAAAAATTGTAAATCTTAGATTTTATAAACAATTATGCAAAGTTAAAAGCAAAAGCCATGTTAGGACTGCCAACAAGAGATGAAGAAGATCTGATTTAGAGTGGAGGAGATGGAGAGAGATTTTATGGATTTAGAGCTGATAAGACTTAAGAACCCAATGGATATATGAGGTAAGAGAGAAGAAGGAAGGGTCACAGAGGACTCTGAGCTTGCAGATCTGGGCAGCTGGAGGTTTCATATTGCCCTTGACAGAGCAGGAATGTTTGGAGAAGGGGAAGAATGTAATGAGTTCTATTTTGGACATGTTGAGTTTGAGATACTTAGTGGGCATAGCGATGGAATTGTCAGACAGGTAGTTGGTGAAGTAGGGCTGGAGTTCAGGATAGAGGTAAGGGCTGGACATGTAGATTTGGGAAACTTCTACTGAGACAGGATGGCCTCTTCATAGTACACTAGACATGATGTGAGTAGAATAAGGGAATAAACATTTATATTGTTCCTACTACATACCAGGCAGTGTCATATGGGCTTCACAAATTTTATCCCATCATGCTTTGGTCCTGGTTATCTGATGTGTTAAATAGCTTGTTGAATTTTTTTTCTTCTTCTTTTACCTTGTCTTTCTCTTTGTTATTATTGTTGTTCAGTTTTTTCACTTATGTCTGACTCTTTGTGACCCCTATAGACTATTGCATGTGAACACTGTTCTTGGGGTTTTCTTGGCAAAGATGCTGGAGAGGTTTGCCATTTTTATCTTCAGTAGATTAAGGCAAACAGAAGTTAAGTCACAAAGTTAGTCTCAGACCAGATTTGAACTCATATCTTCTTGATTCCAGACCCAGCACTCTATCCACTGAACCACCTAACTATGTCCTCCCCTTTTCTTCCTCTGTCCAATCATCAGCCAAAATCTATTTGACAAATAAATAAATTTTTAGAGATACACCTTTAGGAGAATCATCATAGTACAGTGGTAAGCAAATCAGACTTGTAACCAAGAGACATGGGTTCTGGGCCAGCTCGGTGACTCAATGGATAGAGAGCTAGACCTGGAGATGGGAGGTCCTGGTTTCAAAATGGATCTCAGACACTTCTAGCTGTGTGAACCTGGGCAAGTCACTTCACCTCAGTCTCCTAGCCCTTACCACTTTTTTGCCATGGAAATGATATGTCAGCATGATTCCAAGACAGAAGGTAAGGTTCTTAAAGAAAAGAGACTTGGGTTCAAATGTTGGCACTTACACTTATTAGTTGTTTGTCCACAGTCAAAAACAAATTTTCTGAGCCTTAGTTTCATCATCTGTTAAAATGAGGATGGTAAAAGTCATTATAATTTCACTACCTACCTCATGTGGTTGATATGAAGAAAACATTTTGTATGCCTTAAATTAACTACACAAATGAATTAGAATGATTCCAGAGCTTTGAGCTTGTCTTACCCCCTTATTTTAAAGGTGAAGGAGCTGAGGCTCAGAGAGGTGAGGCAATTTGCTCTAGATCAAAAGACAGAAAGCATCAGAGGCAGGATTTAAACTTGGATTCTGCCTCCAAGTGGTGACCTCAAAATTGGTTATCTGAACTTCAGCAGCTACTTTTTAGATGAGATTATTTCTGGTGTGAGGATGGCTGACCCAAGAGCTTTCTTTCCTGGAGACTTCAGAGTCCTTAGGCTGTAAAGTCTACTCTCTCTGAGATGTTTCATTATAGAGGCAGGGTCAGTTTTTCCTTTGTGACTCTAAATATTAGTTTATTTTTATATCAATGCTTTTTGTTTTTACAACAAATTGCTTTCAGAATATGTTCTTCCTGTCACCCATGGAGCTTTCTCAGTGGCCTACTCTAAACTTTATTTTTTTTTAACCCTTAATCTGTCTTAGAATGGATACTAATTATCAGTTCCAAAGCAGAAAAATGGTAAAGGAGTAGGCAATTGGGGGTAAGTGACTTGCCCAGTGTCACTCACCATTCTCTAGACTTTGCACAGATGTGGTCCCATCCCCATAACTAGAAGACACTCCTCTCATCACTTCCACCCCTTAGAATCCTCAGCTTACTTTAATATTCAATTCAGGTACTCTGGGTAGCACAGTGGATAGAGCTCCAGGCCTGGAGCTGGGAGAACCTGGTTCCTACTATGTGACCCTGGGTAAGTTACTTAACCCTGTTTTTCTAACCCTTCCCATACTTCTGACTTTGAATTGTTACTCAAAAAGAAGGTAAAGATTAAAAAAAATATTCAATTCAAGTGCTGGTTCTCTTGGGAAACCTTTCCTGATAACATGGTTGTTGATGCTCTCCCCCACCTGAAATAATCTCTCTTGTAAGAATCATAGCTAGCATTTATAAACCTCTTTAAGGTTTCCAATATTTTTTAAAATTATTATCTCATTTGATCCTCACAACAACCCTGGGAGGAGGTGCTATTATTATCCCCATTTTGTATATGAGGAAACTGAGGCAGGCAGAAGTTAGGTGACTTACCCAGAGTCATCTAACTAGCAAGTGCCTAAGGCTAGGTTTGAACTCATGTCTTCCTGATTCTCACTCCAACAGATTATCCACCATGCTGGAACACCTATCTGCCTCTTGTAACAGACTGAAAAAGAGAGAGAGAAAAAAAAATAAGATGGGTTAGCTCACGGACTGTGTCTAACAGTTTGTATGAAATTCCTCATTCATATACCTCACCTTAGCAAGGAAGGGAGGGAGGTGAATGCTCTCAACTCTTTTCTAGGTCCTCAAATGGCCAATTATATTTGTACAATCTTCTGTTTTATTTTATTGTTCTTTCCATTTACATTCTTTTGGTCATTGTGTATATTGTTTTCTTGGTTATACTTCCCTCATTCTTAGTCCCAGGATCCCAGGATTTATTTATGTCTTGGAAGTCTTTAGATCCCAGTGACCCAAGATCTAATTCAACTTTTATATAAGATGCTTGGACCTAGGAACTGGATTTGAATCCTAATACAGCTGTTGTAGAACTGTATGACTATGTACTACTCTTCATCTTCAAAAAAGGTATTGATTGGCTCAAGCTAATCTCTAATGTGCCTTTCATTTCTAGAGTACTCTCAACATACATACCTGTCTTCTTAGGTGTCTCTGAATTATCCATATTTTTCATTTGGTCCTAATGATCTGTGAACCAAAATTTTTTTTCTGTTGGGATATTTCTTCCTAGTTGAACTCCTTGAGAAGAATATCATACAGAAATGTAAAGTGAATTTGTTGCTGTGCTATATTGGGCAAGCCACTTCCCTATTCTAGGACTCAATTTCCCTCTTTGTAAGTGACCACATTGGATTAGATCTTTGAAGTTCCTTCCAGCTCCAACATTCTCTGATTTTTTTAAGGTTTTTTTTTTTTCCTGAGAAAATATGTGAAGCTATACACATATGATATCTGACAAATCTCTCATCATATTTCATGGACACTTCTAAAGATTTCACACTTGACCCAATAGCGACCACCGAACTCTAGCTTTCTTTTTATTAAACTTTTTAGAAAGTTGAGAGGATGGAGGAATATGGAATGAGAAGAGAGACCTCTATGACTGAATCACTTGTGTTTGCATCAAAGGAAAATAAGCTTCTCTTCTCTAGTTACCAATTAGTAAATTAATGCCATTGGGCTTTTCAGATGAGTTTTTTATGAAATGTTGATCATCCCACAATCTCATGGCATGGAATTCTAATTTGTATGAACAGGCAACCTAATCATTTACATCACTGTTACCATGTCAAAGTTCAGTACTCTATACAGAGTTTATTAGATGTTATTGTTTTTTTTTTTGCTTTGAATTATTCATCGACTACCTGTAATTTCTCTAAGAATAATTCAATAGAGCACTGCAGCAATAACAACCTCCTCATACCCTGTACCGGCCTGAGGGATATTGATGATGCTCTCACAAAAAAGATTAGACTGTTACATTCATCATGGAAAAGTGGATAAAGATTATAGTTCATCATCTCTGTTTTCAAACAAGCCTGTTTATGGCTTGGGAGTTGAAAGACAATGGCAATCTAGAGTTATTATAATGAGATGACCATTAAATTCATAGGTTCATGGGATTTTATAGTTGAAAAAGGACCTCAGAGACCGTAGTAGAACCTCTTCATTTCAGGTGAGAAAACTGAGGCCCCGACTTGCCTAAGGTCAAAGAATAAATTAGTAGTAGGTCCAGTATGTAAATTCAAGATGAAATTCTGTACTTCTTTTTCCCTCCCTCCCTCCCTCCCTCCCTCCCTCCCTCCCTCCCTTCCTTCCTTCCTTCCTTCCTTCCTTCCTTCCTTCCTTCCTTCCTTCCTTCCTTCCTTCCTTCCTCCCTCCCTCCCTCCCTCCCTCCCTCCCTCCCTCCCTTCCTTCCTTCCTTCCTTCCTTCCTTCCTTCCTTCCTTCCTTCCTTCCTTCCTTCCTTCCTTCCTTCCTTCCTTCCTTCCTTCCTTCCTTCCTTCCTTCCTCTTTCATTTCCTCCTTTCTTCCTCCTTCCCTCTTCCCTTCCTTCCCCATCCTTTTGAGAACCTTTATTGTAATAAAGATATGAAGGTAACCTGACAACATATATCTCCTTCTGAACTTGTTCTGCCAAGAGACAGGAGGTGTAATTACTTGTTATCCCTCTGAACTTGTCATTGGTCATTGTTCTGAACTGATCCAAATTCTAAAGTTTTTCACTGTTGTTTTCCTATATGTTAGTATTATTGTTATGTAATTGTTCTGGTATTGCTACTTTTGTCTCCATCAGTTCATATGAAATCTATAAAATGTTTTGAATTCTTCCTTTTTGTCATGTCTTAGGATGTGATACCATTTCATTCATTATACCACACATTTTCAGTCATTCTTCAATCAACAGGCTTAAGCTTTTTAATACATAATTCACCTTGAAGTCATTTTGATAATGAAATGCTAGATCTGTCCCATAAAACTCTGATTTGCTATAGATTAGGAGCTGAAGGGAAGTTTTTCCAATAAATCCAATTAAAAATGTTCCTATTCATGTGTGCAGGGATTGATGCTAAGTCATGAAGAAGATATTCAAAAACCCAAATTGACCCTTGATATTTTGGAAGTCCTTTTCTACAATGTTGACCACAACCCATCCATTCATACTCATCCTATGTAATTCTTATTTATGTCTCCTCATAAGTTTGCTACAGAGGATTTCCCAATTTGATGGAGTCCTTTCTTAATTTTTTTTCCTGATATCCATGAGGTTGGAGCACTATAGCTATCTTCAGATCATCCTTCACCCTTTGCCACATGACTGCTTATTGTTCTCTTTCTAGTATTTGTTTCTTTGATGACATTTTAGGACCCTTTCAGTTCGTTGAAGTTCCTCATTGCTTATAAGTTCCAACCTACTCACACCCATTGTATGTAAATCCAACATCCTCTGTGTAATATTATTTTAAATTCTTTGGACCCTGTTGTATTCCATAGCTTGGTGTCAAATAGCAACACCAATAGAAAGTTGATATTAAAAAGATAAACTTTTGTTTCCATGGGAAGCTAGTGGTCATTAGAGGAGCTCTGTAATCTTGCATAGAAATCTAGGTCCAATTCACTGTTAATCTGTAATTATCTGTCCAAGTTGAATATATAGCTATGGACAAGCATCCAAATGCATATCACAGTTTAGGCATTAGACATTCTTCATCTACTTGGTCTTTTCTTATGGATTATCAGGCCGAAATTCTTTGTTCCAGGGTTTGATGCAATCAGGACAATGCCATCTACAGAGAGGAGCATCTTAGGGCTCACTCCATCCACCTAGAATGCCTCTTTAACTTGGGCTTTGTACTATATATATTCCATTAGTGTCTTTGGATGAGTGATATCTTCTTGTCATATATGTTTCCTGGTGTTTATGAGCAGAGTGATTTTGAATTGGTTTATTTCTGGTGTCAATGTCTTTCAAGGAATCATGAATGGTTTGAAAGTACAGAATGGAAGCACCTTGTTGGAGAAGAGTCTTTAAGGCTCCACTGAATTAGGCTCTACTGATTTTTCTTCATCAACAAATGCTAAACATATTTGAATCTTTTATCCTCTCAATCTTTCAATACCTTGTGAAATGGTAAAGATGTGGGCCATTGTTAAATATTTCTTTTATAAGCCTACTCATCTCACTCCTCAATAATACCATCATCAAAGATGCCCTCCATTCATGTAAATAGAGGTTGACTAAAGATATTGTATAGATGGGAGAGTGCACACATAACTCCCTAGTTGTTGATGCTTTCTTGGTCACATTTTTTAGTATTAATCAAGTCTGAGATTTTCCCCTAAGACTCATCTCATTCTGATACCTTACATATAGATCCATTAACACCATTACAATTGTGTCTCTTGCAACATGGATCTCTTCTACATACATTTTATTGTCATTATTGTCTTTAATACCATTTCTACCTTTCTTTTAAGAATATTGGGATTGTGGCAGGAGAGCTTCATTGTGAGGGTTTCACTGTCCTTGAGGGAAACAAATGAGATGAGATATTTATTCACACAAATTACAATATAAATACAAAGGAGATGCCATGTACCCAAAGTGATCTGGGAGATTTGAAGATCAGAAATCATTTTCATCAGGGTGGGAGAGGTTGGAGTCTTCCAAGAAAGCTGAGGGGAAGAGATGTCTTTGTCTGAAGATCTGAAGGAATGGAAGGGTTTAAATTGGCTGAGATAGTATTTGGGGAAGTGGGGTAGAGAGAACCATTCCAAATGGTGGGAGCAAAAGCACAAAGATGGGAGAGGTATGATAGGATGAGAAAGTGAGAAGTGCATTTCATTTTAGTAGAGGGATAGGAGGAAGAGAAAACCAGGAAAAGTTACCTCAGGTCCAGATTGTAGAAAACCTTGATCTGGAGTATGGACTCTGTTCTCAGTGTTTATGACAGGGAACCACTGATGATTATTAAGAAGAAGAGTGACATATTTAGAAAAAACTATTAGGAGGATACAGAGGGTGTGATCAGAATGTATTAGAGAGGGAGAGGGAGAGCTTGGTGGCAGAGGCTGATTGTTTAGGAGAATAATATAGGTCTAATAAAGAAGCATATATATTGGGAGTGTGGTACAGATGTTGTTGCTTCCCTGATAGCTATGTGGATTATAAGTTCAGGAACAGTAATATTGTGTTAATTAATATAGGGTCAGGGAGAAGGATTGTGATTTCATTAGTAAAGGGAACTTCTAGGCTAAGAAACTCCCTTTACCAATGCAAGTTAATATCTTCTCTTCAACTCATAGTTTTAGAGAATTGTCTACAACTTTGAGAGGTTAAATGACTTGCCTAGGGTTACACAGACTTATGGGTGGAAGGTAAGACTTGAACTCAGGTCTTCCTGCTTTTGAGGCTAGCTCTGTCCCCTACACCACAAATGTTTCTCACTGAACTACTAGAAATACAATAAATATTTATGGATGGAAAAGGGGAAAAGGGAGTCCATGCCCTGGGTCTATAGTAAATGGAAGGGGACTCTTAGTGAGAATGTGGCTATCCCTAAACAGGGCAGTATCCCCAAGTACTACAGTGAGTTAAGCATCCCAGAAAGTCATAATCTCTTTTCCAGATAAGAGACTCAATGTTGGAAGTAACCTCTGGGAGAAATATGGGAAATATGTTTACTTTTGAATGGGATGAGAGATTATGTTGAAATAGCCTACTTAATTTTTTTTTCTTTGAAAACTCTTATCATTTACCTTAGTATTAATGCTAAGACAGAAGAGTGGCAAGGACTAGGCAATCAAGGTTAATTGACTTGCCCAGGGTCACAAAGCTAGGAAGTATCTGAGGCTAGATTTGAACCCAGGTACCCTCAACTCTAGGACGGGCACTCTATTTACTGTGCCACATAGCTGCCTCTCACTTATTTAAAAAAAATAAATTTATTCCCTTGTAACTAACTAGTAGTAAAAAGAAAAACAAAACAACCCAATTTTCAGAAAATGTTAAGAGCAAAACTTTATGTTGGAGGGGTGAAACTGTGGTCTGGCACCCTTGTTCAGGAAAGATATCAAATAAAAAGGGGGAAGAGGGAGGCCATGTTCTGGGTCTACAAAAAGAAAGTGATAGAAGGGTTCCTTTCAGGGATCCAAATATCCAAGGTGAATATATCCAGTTGAGGCCTGAGTCACTGACAGGCGACTACATGGTACACTGGATAGAACTGGGCTGGAGTCAAGAAGACCTCAGTTCAGATCTGGCCTCAGATACTTACTAGTTGACTTTTCTGTCTCAGTTTCCTCATCTATAAAGTGGGGATAATAATGGTTTTTGCCTCCCAGGGAAGTTGTGAAGATCAAATGAGATTGTAAGTGTAAACCTTTTAGCAGAGTACCTGGCATATAGTAAATACCTTTATAGGTATCAGCCATTATTAACTGACTCAGGAGGATCTGAGTCAGAGATAGAGAAGGGACCCAGAGATACTTCCCAAGGGTTCTTAAACTGCAGTCCATGGATCCCTTCTGTAGAAAGATTTCAGGGGTTCTGCGAATTTGGTTTTAAATATATTTTGATAATCATATTTCTGTATAATTGATTTCTTTTGTAATATTGTAGATTTTATTTATTGCACTGAAGAACATTAGTCCAAGAAAGGATTCATCAGGCTGCCCAAGGGATCCAGTACATCACTGTTGTATATGTATATACAGACATATGTGCATATCTATGTTGATATATAAACATATAAAATATGTATGTATGTATGTATCTATCTATCTATCTTAGGAACCTCTGTTCCTTTGACTAAGGGCATGGGTGAAGGCAGTTTTAATTCAAAAGACATTTAAAACATTATAACATTGTATCTGTAAAACATTGTTTCCCCGCCCAAGCACAAGACCCTACTTTCTGTGAGTACTTCAACCACTGGAAAGAGTTTCACACTCCCAGGATCCGCAGTCTTGAGGGCATTACAAGAGAAGAGGAGAGGAAATAAAAAAGATGTAAGATAATCAGTGACAGTAACTCAGGCAGATAATCAGTGTGGGAGCTACCAGCTTTATAAAACCCATTACCCTACCTCCTGGTACCTCAGCAGGCACTACCCTCTGCGGTCTCCATCTCTTGTTTCCTTGATTTGATTGGAAAACATAACAAAGGAAAGTCTCTATCCATTTTGATTTTATTGGAAGATATTAACCCAGCACAGGGCAAGATTCAATGGAAACATTTCCTCCAGTGGGGAGGAGGGAAGAAAGAAGCTAGTGAGAAAGCCGAGAGAGAAAAATCGAAGGGAGCAGGGGATTTCTATTTATATGAACTGAAGAGGAACAGATCGTGAGCTTTCTCCTGGGAACAATCTGAGATGGTACATTTGTGATTAGTTTAAAAATTCTCTCCTAGACAGACTCAAGTGAGGTGTGGACACATGAAGCAATCTTTCTCCTTCCCCCTTCCCTTAAAAATAAAAACAACTCTCCTCATTATTATTAGAAAAAGATGGCAAATTGGATAGAGTATGTGGAAATTTACAAGTTCCCCAGAATCAAATGCAACTCCATTTCTTCGTGTTTCTTCCTCTTGGTTTGGGGACTTGCTCTTGAATTTCTTTTGCTTAACTTGGGAATTCATGTTTATTTCACCCAGCTCAGGGAATAGTCCTGATGATAATGGAAAGACCTGGCATGAAATGTAAATGATGATGCAGTAAAACACTGGGCTTAGATGGTTAAGAAAACGGTAGTTAGCTAGAATGGTTCTTGCCTTTATTCTTCTTTAAAGCATTAGCTAGGTCTCAGTAGTTGTTGCTGTTTTTTAAAGGTTGGGATTTTGTACATCAATTAATCTTGCTGATTCTGCTCTAAATTGAGGTGTTGGCTGGCAGACCTGGCATCTAGAAGGGGCAGGCTGACCTGCAGGCAGTGTGTGAGAGCCACAAGGGCTAGTCACTTTGTGTGGGACTCTTGAGAATGAGGGTGTCTTTCCTGGATTTCTCTTGCTTAATGGACCAAGGATATTTATTTCTTTTCTCAGCAGTTTGTCTACAGGAAGCTCTTAAGGAATTCCGCTCAAGAAATGTTTACCATTATTACTAGTAAGAGTAACAAATAATAACTAGCATTGATATAGATCTCTAAGGTTGGCAAATCAGTTTACAAATATTATCTCAAATGTTACTGCTCTTATTATTTTCATTTTACAGATGAGGAAACTGAGGCAGAGGGGAGGGAGATGCCAGACATTTGTTGATGTGCAGCATTTTGGGGATAAAAGCAAACCTAGGGAGGGCAATTACTGCTCATTTGATCTGGTGAGATTCTTACTATTCTCATACTACTACTTTATGGACCCAAGATGAGCCTCTGTAGAGGGACACAGGGAGAAGCCAAATGAGATGATCTGACCAAATTGCTATTGGGTTTGAGTTCTCATTGTGTATCTTTGAATCTCGTATCCTTTGATTCTTAGTAAACTATCACTGCATTTTTGAAGTCAGAGAGAGTGCTCATTCAAAATCGAATCCAGAATATGAAGTCCCTCAGGGCGAATTCAATAGTTATTGGAGGTGGGCCATTTGGGTTTAAATCTCCCCTTACTTAATTATTGCTTGTGTGACCTTGGGCAAATTGCTTCATCTCTGGGGTCTTATTTTTCTGCTTTTCAAAATGCAAGGATTGGTCTAGATAACCCGCAAAGACCTTTCTAGATCTAAATCGTAAAACTAACTGCCCTATGTCCCTGCCCCAGATGCTTGCCCCTTCACTTCCTAAGTCACTCCCCCCCCCCCAAATACTCTGCATCTTCCCATCTTTCTCTGCCCAACCATCCTTGCCTTTTCTCTTGTTTACAATTTCTCCTGAGGTACCCAAGGACTAACCTAGAATAGCAGAAACAGAGATCAGCTACTCTATCATCCCTTTGTATTCAGGAATTTCCTTAATAGCATCTTAGGTGACTGTTCAGTTCTTAATTAAATACTTCTGGTGACAAGGATAGGTTAAGTCAGTCTGTTCCATTGTTAGATAGCTCAAATACTTAGGCTACTAATTTTTTTTATTGACCTGAAAACTGGCTCCTTTTCTTTATCCTCTTTCTTTCCCCTTTTCCCCGCCCCATCTTCTTACCTTTTTCAATCTGGGTAGGAAAAAATATAACGATTTTTCCTATATGACAACCAGATCTGACAACAGTGATCATACTATTTCCAAATGTCTTCAAAGGTTTGACATCCTCAAGTGCTTCAAATTAGTCCTTGTGGTATGCTTTTCATGTCCTTCATCAATTGTCTCTTTCTCCTGCCCAGATGAATTTATATTTACCCAATTTTAAATTTGTATGAAACAGCACCAAGTGGATTTCTCTCTAGGAAACGAGAAGAGGAAAGCATCAATTTCTACAATGAAAGCAATAGCATTAACGTTTTAATGGATTGTAGTTTTCCTATAGAAGTTGTTATTTGAACTGAAGTTTTAGTGCTCTGAGCAGAGATCTAGTAACTGTGTCCTTCCCAGGGAACACCTGGACTACAGTTGATGTCTTAACTACAGGGGGAGGGTAGAATTGGGTCCAAGAAGTTACCGTATAAAACATAAAAATACTCTTCAGTTGGTTTTTTTGGTTCAGTATATCAGCAGACCAGTGGGTTTCAGGAGTCTCACAATACTTCCAGGCTAGAATTTTAATATCTCCTCTCTTGTTCTTTATAGCTGCATGAGAGACACCATGGGGATGTAACTTGGAGCAGCCATATCCTGGGGGCATTCAATGTTCATTGGAGTGATACAGTCCTTGCTTTATGTCTACTTTCTTTCCAGCAAGGCAGTAAAAAACCAGGAGAAGGAATTCTCTGTTAATCTAAAAATGGGATTTTAAAAAATCCAGCAGTATTTGAATTTGCAGCTTTAATTCTCTAGTTTTAAGTTAAAATTTCTAGGTGTTCTCTTAAGGTCTTTCACTCCTAAATCCTGAATAGTTTGAAGGCAAGATGGATTGGAGCCAAGAACTGTAGGAAACCTAAATCATCTTGAAATGGTTCCAAAGCTAATGAGCCAAATTAGTCCTTCCAGGGGCTCCTGAAGTCCAATAGATGGTATTGGAAGATGGAAGGAGATGACAATGCTGGAAGTCAAGGTCATTTGTAGCATTGGTCCTACCAGCCATATCTAGCTTGGTCTGGGTGCTGCAGATATAGTTACAGTCACAATGAGAAGTCATGAGTGACCATGTCGAGTGGAAAAAAAGGAACTCTAGGACTGAAAAAAGCTCTTCAGTGGCAGGAAGACTTGGCATAGACCTCTTCCTACTTGCTAACTGCTAACATGTAGACATGCCAGATTGTTAGAATTTGACCTCCTTAAAGACAAGGACTATGTGCTATCCAATTAAATTAACCAACTTTTTATTAGGTATTTATTATGCACAAGACCCTCTTCTTGGAGTTGGAGTTTCAAAAGCGAAAACAGTGTAGTACTCTGCCCTCAGGGAGCTAAAAATATGGTGGGGAGCATGATAGTACATAAGCAAATCTATCTCAGTACCTCCTTTTCCTCTTGGAATCACTGGCTTCTGATAGGTGCTGGTGTCATTTCCTTTCTTCCCTCCCTCAACTTTTTTGGGTTTACTTCACATACATATCACGGGTGGATAGCCTATGAGGGATACGAAGCATGCAGAGATATTCCCTGTCTAGTTTCAATACAGCCACTTGGAAACTTTGAGAAACTGGTCTCTGGCTATGAGTGACTCAAGGGTCATACTATGTGACAACAAAATCTTCTAATTGAAAAAAAAAAACAACTCCCAATTGTTTGTGCATCTGGGAGAACCCAGTGTGCATTCAAAAGGGGTGATAGGTCTCTCTCTCTCCTTTTGCCCAGCAACCTCGAGGAGATAGAACTACTTTGAACCAGTCTGAGTTCTTTGGAAGCAATGGAGGAGGGTGGCTGCTCATTGTCTTCTCAGCCAGCTAGTAATGACTATGAACATATGGCTGCTTCTGTAGCTCTGTGCTGATCCTTTTTATTTATTTATTTTTTTGGTCTTTATGCTTATTATTTTTCCTTTCTTCAAAATACTTTATTTTCCCAATTACATGTAATCACAATTTTCAACATATGTTTTACAAAATGATAAGATCCAAATAATTTCCCTCCCTTGCTTCCCTTCCTTCTCTCAGAGATGGTAAGCAATTGGATCTGGGTTATACATGTATTATTATGGAAAACATACTTCTATATAAGAGTATACTTACATATGTCCCAAACCCTAAAACAAAACCATAAATAAATCTAATGTGACAATTAGTATGCTTTGATCTGCCCAGCAGTTCTCTCTTTGGAGGCGGAGAGCATTCTTTGTCATAAGTTCTTCAGAATTGTCCCGGATCATTATATTGCTGAGAGTAGCTAAGTCTTTCACAGTTGATCCTTGAACATATTACTGTTACTGTGTACAGTGTTCTTCTGGTTCTGCTTATTTTTCTCTGCATCGGTTCATGTAGATCTTTCCATATTTTTCTGAAATCATCCTGCTCATTATTTCTTATGGCATGACAGTGTTCCATCACCAATATATACCACAATTTGTTTAGCTATTCCCCAATTGATGGACAACCCCATAATTTCCAATTCTTTGCCACTCCCAAATGAGCTGCTATAAATATTTTTGTACAAGTAGGTCTTTCCCTCTTTTTATTATCTCTTTAGTGTACAGATCCACAAGTGGTATTACAGGATCAAAGGGCATACACCATTTTTTAAAGACCTTTGGACATAGTTCCAAAGAATGGTTGGCTTGGTTCACAGCTCCATTAACAATGCATTAACGTCCAGATTTTGCCCTTGACTCAGCAATCTGTTTGATCCATCCCAGGGGCAGGTTGATTTTTCTGGTGGAGACACCAGTTCCCTATTAGAAGGGAGCCCTTTGAGAGGCCAGTCCAAGTTGTCCATCAGAGAACTTCATGTGGATCTAATGAAGGGAAAAAAGGTTTTCTAGGGATAGGCCCAGGGGGTGCTCTTTGCTATACATATTATAACCCTTGTGCCTCCCTTCCATTGTTCTTTATGTTGGAGCTCGCCCTCCCAAAGGGCCTTGGGTATACAAAAGGAAAATGCCCCCAATTAATTGAGAAAAAGTGTTGTACTGTTTTTGCTAGACCTCGATAAATCTATTTTGTAAAAGCTATTGATATCAACTGGTTGAATGTTACTGGGGAGCACAGCGTGGGGTACTTGAATCCCTGCCCCTTCAGGGTTACTAGGAGAACTCTCAGAGGAGAAGATAGCTTTCCTCTAGAGACTCAACATGCCAGTGTGAGAGTGAATTGGGGTCATAGCCCTAGGAGGAGTATAGGTATCCCTTCCACATCGAGACTTTTCCCATTGTAGTTTTGATATATCATGGGTGGGCATAAGAAATTTAATTGGGAGTTTTGTGGAAGTCTTAGACTTCAAGTGAAGGCCAGCAGACAGCACAGAAAAAGTTTAAAAACTCAGAATTGTATATAATATAGGTATACTACTATATAACATCATGTTTTATCTTTTAATGCCATAAATACACACAATTTCTTTTTAAAAGTTAAAATAAGTAAAAAGTTAAAGTTTGTGAAAAGAATTGAAAGCCACCAAATGACACACTATGGCTAGAAATGTAGAGCTATCTTAACATTGACCTATGACCAAAATACTTAACCCACATTTTAGTAAATACCTCCTAAAAGAAACAGAAAAAATTCAGACATCTTCTCTGGTATAAAGGGAGGGCCGAAAATGTTTCTGTGGATTTTCCAGATTGCAGGGGCACTGTGGCCCTAATCCCTGTGATTTAGAAGGGATATCTGTGCTACATGTGTATTTTGTATTTGCTTCTCTGTGAACATGTTGTTTCCCCCCAGGATGATATCATATTTGTTCCAGGCATGGGGAATGGGCTGGTCAAAAGTGAGGCAGGAGGGGGCAGGATAAGACTGAGGAACAGCTAGTAGTCCAGTTGGTCTGGAATGTAGAATGCTTGAAGAGATATAGGGTGACATAAGACTAGAATAATAGATATGAATACCAAGTAAAAGAGTTTATATTTTATCTAGTGGATAGTAAGACTCTGTAGCACCAGATTCTGAGTGTAGTTGTGGCTCTAAAATAGTCTGAAGAACATTTGAATGGATAATCCATGGCACAGCTATGAGGCAATCAACCCACTAGTGACCTCTCCATTCCTGTATGGTCTGTGGCTTTTGCCATTTAAAAGCATTACCATCTCTCAGTTCAATGAACTTACAGTTTTTGTGGACTGACTACCCAGTATGTGAGTCATCCAGATCTTTCTTTTTCCCTTGTCTCCATCAGAGCAATGGTTATGGAGTCAGAAGTACTAGGTTCAAATCCTATCTCTTCCACAAGGCAATTTGTTTGACCTTGGGCAAGTCATCTAACATTGTAGAACATTAGTTTCCTCAGTGGTAAAATGAGGCAGTTGGATTAGATGTCTTCTAAGGTCCTTTCCAGTACTAAATCTTTAATCCTTGGGTTTGCTTTTCTCCTAAACTTCTTAGGTATTCTCCAGCTGAGAGAATTTCTAGGCCTCTTGGGACACAAAGGAAAGGATGGAAAAGCTGTAGTGCTTAGGAAAAAAAAAAGACTACAGGCTAACATGGGTTTGGGAGAATTTCTGGAGATTTTGGTTGACAAAGTATCCCTATCTAGTAGTGGCCTTATACAAGACTGATGGACCATCTGATGAATGGGATACTTTGGAAGGCAACAGCCAAATTCTCTTCTGTCCTGGATATCTATAGGATGGATCCTCTCAATCATTTGGAAGAGAAACTTTTCTCACCCCAAAATTCTGGGGTAGATAAAGCAAGACTTATCCCCATTTTACAGATGAATTTACTGAGGCTCATAGGGGTGAAGAGACTTACCCACTGTCATACAACTATTGTGTCATACAGGATTTGAACTGAGATATTCCTGGAATAGAGGACATCTCTGAGGAGATCTCTAGGAATCTAGAAAAGACAAAGACCCTGAAAGTAGGATAAAAGGACTGATGAAATAACTTTTGCCTTCATCATAATTGTTAGAATAATCATAGCAGCTGACAATTATAGAGTACTCTAAGGTTTGGAAAACTCTCCTTGTACATGATTTCATTTGATCTTTGAAATTATCCTCTGAAATAGGTAAAACAAAAATTATTATCCTTATTTATATTTGACTCATTTTTCTAGGCTGACTTTCTTATTTCATATTGGCACTGGCAGGTTAAGATTCCAGAGAGTGGCTGCTACTATTCTAAGGGTTCTAGGAACAACCTTGTAATATTGTTGCTCATGAGTCCCCAGTGTGTGCTTTCTCTTAATGATCAGCTAAAAGACTCAGTTCTTTTTTTTTTAAGAGTGATTTCATTTATTTATTTTTTGGTTACACTTCCCTCCTTCCCTCCTTCCTTCCCTCCTTCCCTCCTTCCTTCCTTCCCTCCTTCCCTCCTTCCTTCCTTCCTTCCTTCCTTCCTTCCTTCCTTCCTTCCTTCCTTCCTTCCTTCCTTCCTTCCTTCCTTCCTTCCTTCCTTCCTTCCTTCCTTCCTTCCTTCCTTCCTTCCTTCCTTCCCTCCCTCCCTCCCTCCCTCCTTCCTTCCTTCCTTCCTTCCTTCCTTCCTTCCTTCCTTCCTTCCTTCCTTCCTTCCTTCCTTCCTTCCTTCCTTCCTTCCTTCCTCTCTTCTTTCCTATCTAAAAATTAGTGCCCTTCCACACACTCAAGGTGAGATGACAGAGAGGTTGCCTCAGGTCAATTTTCATATTGTTGGTTTGAAGAAATTGTAGTTATATAACCCAGTGCTCATAATAAGTGTCACAGAGAGGATTGAGATCTAAGTCCTCAGAATCAAGAACCAATGTTCTTTTTCCTGCATCATGCTGCTTCTCTTTTATATTCAATATTCAGAATTTACTAACTCAAACACAAAACTCTTTACTAAAATCACTTTGAATTTCCATCTGTAAGTTTAGGTCATATGGGGCCATATGGACTTTTCTGAGATTCTTTAGTTCAAGGTACTTGACATGGCATTTGAGAATACAATATTTATATTTTGGGTAAATATATATGTACATATATTTACTTATTATTTTTCACTTACATATAGAAACAATGTTTAACAATTGTTGTCTGTCATTTTGATCTAGATTTTCTCCTTCCTTCCATCCATCCCCTCTTTACTCCCTGAGACAATTAATAGTATGATATAGGTTATATCAGTTCTGTCATGAATACATATTTCCATATTCCTCATTCCATGAAAGAAAACACATAGGATTGATACAAGAAAAAAACTTATGAAGGATATAAAGTGAAAAATGGTATATTTGGATTTGCATTCAAATTCTGACAATTCCTTCTATGGCTGTAGATGGTGTTTTTCATCCCAAGTCCTTCAGGGTTATCTTGGAATCTTGCATTGCTGATAATATGTGAATTTATTAATGTTATATTTATACTGTATGTATTTATATATGTACTTATCTGCTCCCAGTAGAATGTAAACTTGATGTGAATTTCATTCTTTCTACTAGTATCATTAGCTTGGCAGATAGTTAATGTTTAATAAAAAATTCTTGATTGATTGATTGACAACAAAGAGCCTTTTTTCTGGATTGGGGATATGGGTGATAAGTTCAAAATGTTCTCCAGGTGAGTTGCTTAGGATAGCAAATATTTAAAAGAGGAAAGAGTGAAATGATCCTGAACTGGTTTATGAGGACAACTTAAATCTCCTTCACGCACAAGTGTTTTTGTGCACACTCATCTACATCACAGATGAAAACGCACAAAAACAGTCGTCATCCTCGGTTACAGAGAGACTACTACTACTAATCTTGAAGCTTTTATAGCAGTTCTCAGCTTGCTTCTACTCCAGGAAGTCACCGTGTGGAAATTGGAAGGGAATTCATTTCCAACTATGTAGAACTCAAGAGCTGGTACTGTGTGATGAGGGAAAGTTTTCTAATTGGTTTCAGAGTCATAAATGCCAGTGATTTAAAAAATTTATTTTATTTTAAAAAATTTTCCATGGTTACATGATTCATGTTGTCTTCCTCCCCTCGTCACTCCCCTCTGGAGTTGACAAGCAATTCCACTGGGTTATACATACATACATACATACATACATATATATGTAATCACTTGAACCTATTTCCATATTATTCATTTTTGAAAAAAAGCAACCCTTTAAAACCAAAACCCTAAATCACATACCTATGTAAATAAGTGATATATCACATGTTTTCTTCGGTGTTTCTACTCCCACAGTTCTTTCTCTGGATGTGGATAGTGTTCTTTCTCATAAGTTCCTCAGGATTGTCCTGGATCATTGCATCACTATTAGCAAAGTCAATCACATTTGATCATCCCACAATGTTACAGTCTGTGTATAATGTTCTCCTGGTTCTGCTTATTTCACTGCACATATGTAGGTCTTTTCAGTTTTTATAGAAATCTATCAATTCATCATTCCTTACAGCATGATAGTATTCCTTCACCATCATATACCACAATTTGTTATCCATTCCCCAATTGAGGGACATCCCTTCATTTTCCAATTTTTTGCTACCATAAAGAGCACAGCTATTAATATTTTTGTGTAATCATGTACTTGCCCACCTTTTAAAAAATCTCTTTGGGATATAAATCAAGTAGTGAATACCAGTGATTTAGAAATTCCCAAGTCAGAACTGAGGGTGTATCAAAAAGGATTTACCATCTCTTAAGTTTTTTCTCTTTCCTTTGAAGCTATGAGTAACAATTATAAGTAATATGGAACTACTTTGAGATTGTTCTTTTTTAGTTCTTGGATGAATTAGTATTTCAAGATGGAAGGGGCCAGGCAACCTTTTGAGTTCTGGAGATCCAGGGTTCACAGTCAAGTTCCCATTATCAGCAGGAACTGAATGGTGGCAAGAGTAGCGCTCATTAGAGATGTAGTGGCTGACTCCAATGATAGTGGATCTAGTTAGAATCAACTAAACAGTAAACATTTATTAAGTGCCTGCTCTGTGCTAGGTACTGTGCTAAGCACTGGAATTAGGAATAGTCACCAGAAGATGTAGGAAGCTTTGGTGGGGCAATGAGATTATTTTTGGTGGAGAGAAATTTTAGGTATAGATTCAACAGTCACTGACCTTGGGCCTAATTGGAACTTCATGATGACTCTATCAAAGGGGATGGGAATTTCTAGGCCCAGGAGTCAGGAGGTACCCTATGGCCACATGCATTCCTTACATGTATGACTCACTATCATCATATTTTCCACCAGGGATCTTGCCTGTGAAGGGGGAGAATGTGTCTCCAGCTTGGGAGGAATATTTTGCACCAGGTGTTTATACTGCATCTTCTCAACGAATTACCTTTTCTAATGAAGTCAGCCAACTGGTAGATTGGTAAGTATGGGAAGGTGGGACAGACATACTGGTGGGAGCTTATGAATTAAAGTGCTAAAAATTTAGCTCATCAAGATTACTCATAGAATCCTGAGAAGGAATAGTCAGTCATATCTCTGGGAACTTCAAACCACTAGTGGAAGTACAGATTGGGCAATTTCCATGGGAGAATACTTAGAGATTATAGTTTAAAGAGGATTAGAGAATACATTGCTTAGAGATTATAGTCTAAATGTTGTATCTATGCCCAGAACACAGTAGGCACTTAATTGTTGAATTGAACCGAGACAATTAACGTGCTTAATTTTAGGGAGTTTGATTTTGTGATTTCTTTACTAATCTTTATAGGGTTGAGATAAAAAATTGCAAAGCAGAAGATGGTAGAATGAGGAGCTTTCGAGAAGGGCAATCGAGAAAAATGGAGGAGGCAGAGGCTATGAAGTGTTTATTACAAAAGGGTGGCAATTGGAAGTGAGAGATTGGAGGGTATGAGCCCGAGTAAGAGAGGCCAAGAGACTGTACATCAAGGACCTTCTCTGTACAAACCTTTGTGAACTAATTCTCACACCAGCAAGAGAACATAAGTACTTGGACAAACTTTGGAGATCTTATTAGCACACACCAGAGGGTTCTTTTTCAAAGCTTGTCTTCATTTTTCTTGGTCTCCTAAGTGGACTTTTAGTTGGAAAAACACACAAGACTCCAGTCCCAGGGGCTTTTTAACAGCAAAGAAATGGCTCAGAAAGAAAGGTCAACTGAGTTTGAAGTCTGCCTGGTGATGTAGCTCATCGACCAAGTGAAATGGCCCCAAAGGAAGAATCAGGGCACTGCCCTTTCCTGTAGAGACAAGAAGAAGCCATGCATCAGGGATATGGGGAGACCTCCCTAGCCTGTCCCCAAGGAGGAGGTAATGGAATGACCTGTCTGACTGCCTCTAATGCTTACTTAACTCAAATCTGCAGATTCTGGACCAAAAGCAGGAAATGGAGAGAAGGGGGTAGAGGAGAGAAGGGGCCATAGGCCAGGAGCTCACTGACTCACCATCCAGACTCACTGCTGGTTTTCCTTTGGTACTGGTGTTCCAGCTTTCCAGTAGTTTTCATGGCTAGTTCCCAGTGCTCCTAGTGACTAGGCGTCTTGTCCCTAGAAAACTATCTGCTCCTACCTTACTTTCCAATGCCATTTACCAGATCATTTGAACATTTACCAATCATTTCCCTCTTGGATCTTTGCTTGCTACCCAATCTTGTCCTGTTTATAGACCCAGTTTGGACCATGACCTATGTACTCATGTCTTGACTATTCCATTTCCTTGTGGATTTTTATCTCTTGACTCTGTGCCTGCCCCTAGAGGAGGGGTCCTTTACCTTTATTTATGTTGTGGATTTCTCTGGAAGTCTTGTGAAGCCTAAAGACCCCTTCTTAAAATAATAGTTTTTAAATTCATAAAAAAATTAAGATTATGAAGTGAACCAATTACACTGAAATACAATTATCAAAATATATTTTAAAAACAAGTTTGTAGACCACAGCTTATAAGAGCTCCAAATCTAGGTGTTCACCCTTGGGTGTTGTCTCTGAGAATAACAGATCAGTGACCACGATCTGATAGTCAGAACTCCAGCCTTCACCCAACCATCTGAATCAACCCATCACTAGCATGGCCTACCCAACTACCACTTCAAGCACTTGTTATGACAGAGAAAGAAACATGATTGACATTTGTAGGAAATTGAAACCAAGAAGAATGTTAGAGCTAGAAGGCATCTTGAGTAGCCATTAGGCCCAACTCATTTTATCAACAAGGAGATTGAGACCCAGAGAAAGGGGAATGACTCATCTAAAGTCACACAAATAGCTAAGGTTAAGCTGGCACTAAAACCCAATACTCTCAGTCCAACATTTTTCCTAACACATCAGTTCCTGTAGCTCTCTGTGCCTAAAGCATACATCTAGTCCTGACCATAGACTCCCTTCCATGGTTAGGCTTCTCATGTAGCCAAGACAAGGTAGCTCATTGGCATGTGTTTTTCTTCTCAATCTCACTGGTCTGTGGATATTTTAAAAGTCTCTTTGTTGAACTTCAGCGATTAGACATAATACGTGTTTATTTAGTGTTTGCTGGTTGGCAGAATTAAAAAAACTTGAGAGGCCATTTATTCCAATCCATGTTTGTATAGAGAGTTAGCTAGGTGATGCAATATTGACAATTTGGTCTCTAGTTCCTCTGCTTCTTCAAAAATCAACCTTCTCTTCTGGTAATTCTTGGTTCATGTTCTGTTGAAGCCTAGTTTCATAATTTTAATCATAACCTTGTAGGCATGTGAAATGAGCACAACTATTTGGTAATGTGAACCTTCTTTGGTATTTCCCTTCCTTAGGATTGCAACATAAACTGATCTTTTCCAGTCCTGTGGCCTCTTTTGAGTTTTCCAAAATCATTGGCATATTGAGTACAGCACTTTAGCAGCATCACATTTTAGGATTTTAAGTAACTGGAATTCCATCATCTCCATTAGTCTTATTGTGCTTCCTAAGCCCACTTAACTTCATTTTCCAGGATGTCTGGCTTTAGATTAGTAACCACACCAACACGGTTATTGTTAATGCTAAGATCTTTCTTGTATAGTTTTGTATATTCTTGCCACCTCTTCTTAATCTCATCTACTCCTGTCAAGTATCTGCCATTTGTCTTTTATCATGCCCAATTTTGTTCTTCTTTATATCTTCTTTATATCAAATTCTTTATATCAAAGTCTACCTTTTTGCAACTTGCACTGAAGTAAAAGTGTCCAATGCATTGTTAAACTAATAGATATTTGTTGAATTGAATTGCTCCTTATTCTGCCCTCTGGGGCCAAACAGCACATGCCTAGTCCCTCTTCTTCATGTCAGCCCTTCAAATACTTGCTAACCTTGTTCAGGTTAAACATCTCCAATTCCTTCAATGATCCTTGTATGGCACATTCTTGAGCTCCCTCACAATCCTGGCTGTGTTCCTTTGGATGGACTTCAATTTGTCAATGTCTTTCCTAATACAGAGTGAACATAATTTTTCTGTCTATATCTTGCAGCTAGAAACCAGTTTGGACCATGACCAACATACTCCTGCTCTTAAACCAGGGGTTCTTAATCTTTTTCTGTGTTAACTGAACATAATTCCTTGGATTCAGTAAAATAGAGAACAGTGAGTAGAAAACTATCACCTCCTTTATCTCGGCCTCTCAATGTAGCCTAGCATAGGTTTGCTTTTTTTGGCTATTATGTTCCATTGTTGACTTTTTTTGAACATTCAGTTTACTAAAATGCCCAGATTTTCACCCAAACTGTTGTCTAGTCACACCTCCCTTATCCTTTACTTGTGAAGTTGATTCTTTGAACTCAAGTGTAGAACTTTATATTTATCTATATTTTTTCATCTTATTAAATTTTGGCATTTTAGTTTGTTGAGATGGTTTTTGATTTTGACTGACATCTATCCTATTAGCTATCTCTTCCAGTTTTATGTCATCTGCAGATTTAAAAAGCATGCTGTCTTAGCTGTGACACCCTGGGCAAGTCACTTAACCTAGATTACCTCACCTGTACCACTCTTCTGTCTTAGAACTGATACTAAGACAGAAGGTAAAGAAAGGATAAAAAAAATGACAACAAAAAGCATTCTATTTAAATCGTTTCCCTAGATATTGATAAAAAAACTTGCCTAGTTCAAGACCAAGGACAAATCCCTGGGTAACTAGTATAACCCCATCCTGGTTTTTCAGGTTGAAATTAACACAATAATGCTCAATGATGGTTCTAGGTCAACTTGAAAGGAGGTCTTTAGGGGAGTACTCCAGAGATCAGTCCAGGCCTTCTGTTGTTTAACATTTTTATTATCATCTAACCCACATCTCTGAATTTTGTCCAATGGTATGTCATGAGAGAATTTGTCAAATGGCTGGCAAACCTGGGTATATTGTATTTACAGTATTTCCCTGGTGTACAAATTTAATTGTCCTACCATAAAAGGTAATTAAGTTAATATGGCATGACCTCTTTTTAATGAAACAATGCTGTCTTCCACTGATTAATGCTTCCCTTTCTAAAGGCTCACACACCATCCTTTTAATGACACTCTAGAATTTTTTGCAAGAATTGAAATCATGCTCAACACCAGCTTATAAACTACACTGTACCCTCTTCCTTTTTGTAAAAACTAGGACATCTGCTATTTTCCCATTGTGTAGCCTCTCTCTTATTCTACATGAATTCATAAAGATCAGTAACATCACTCAATAATCACATCCCTGGACTCCACTTTGTCTGGCCAGCCCTGGCTAGGTTCATTGAGGACAGCTGGAAACTCTTTTACCATCTCTTTACCTGTCTTGTTCTTCAATTCCCAATTAATCTATTAGCTCCCAGGCTAGAGATCAGTCTTCTTGATAGAGACATGAACGATTATATAGCACATTAAGATTTGCAAAGCATTTTACATATTTTATCTTATTCAGCGCTTTGGCTAGCTCTATTTTGGCACTACTACTGGTATAAATTCATTTATCTTACAGAGAAGGAAGATGGGACTTGGAGAAGAAGTTAAATGACATGCTACATGGTCGTACAATTATTGTTAGGGGTAAGATTCCAGCCTATGGCTCTCTCTTACCTCTAAGTCAGTGACTTGCTGATAAATGTTTAACAATCAGCTCTTCAAAAAAAAAATATAAGCAGACTGTATTTTAAAATTAAATCTACATTGTTAACATATTCTCTATCACTTTCTTAAGTCTAAACAATCAACAAAACAAGAAATTTAACTCTGACTCATAGTGTTCGCATATTTTTGAGGCATAAATGCTCACACTAAAAATTTAACAATCTGCTTAGTGTTTCAAGCTGGCTCCAACATAAATCCAATGCTCTTTCTCTTCTACCCACCTATTGGAGAGTAAAATCTTTTCTGTTATTTTCCTATCCACTCTGAGTAGCAATTTTTCTTCTTGAAGAAACAAAATAACTGATCCCAAAACCAAAGAAAACGTCTTCCCCAGTATCTTTGGGCTGAGGAACTCCTGGCTCCTAAGTCTTCTTTTAAGAAACAAATACTGTGGAATGGGAAACCTTCTAAGCAGCTATCAATCATATACACCTTAAGGTGAATTAATTATTAATCTTTGTTGAAAGGAGAACCTTGGGAATTGGGAGTTTTCCATGATTAGGCAGCACCACAAGGGAACAGATCTATGTTGACCATCTCCAAAAACTATCTTGCTAGCTAGAAATGTGCTCCTGTTTCATCAGTCCTAGGCGTGTTTTCAGCTGTGACAACTCATCAGCGATAGTCCTTCAGTAGAGGAGGTTTTTAACCTGGGGTTAGTAGACAGGAGGAATTGAGATAAAATTTGTATAGCAGCTATTATGTGCTAAGGGTTTTATAATTACAATCTCATTTGATCCTCAAAACAACCCTGTAAAGTAGGTGTCATTTAAAAAAATAATAATCTGTACCTTCCATCTTAGAATCAATACTGTGTATTTCTTTTAAGGCAGAAGAGTGGTAAGGGTAGGTAATGGGGGTTAAGTGACTTGCCCAGGGTCACACAGTTGAGAAGTGTCTGAGGTCAAATTTGAAGCTAGGACCTCCCATCTCTAGACCTGGCTCTCAATCCACTGAGCTACCCAGCTGCCCCCAGTAGGTGTAATTATTATCCCTAGTAGTTGTTACTTGCTTAGAGTCACATAGCTAGTTAAATGTCTGAGGCTGAATTTGAACTCAGATCTTAGGACTCCAGGGTTAGTGATCTATCTATTGTTCCACCAGCTGATTCTAGATATTAGATAGAGGGTTTATGGATTTGTTTTTCAAAAAAGATGTTTTTGATAACTGTATTTTAATATAATTGACTTCTTTTATAATTGTGTATATTTTATTTCATACATTTAAAAACATTATTCTGCTGGTCTTGAGATGGGAGGTTCGAATATGACCTCAGACACTTCCTAACTCTGACCCTGGGCAAGTTGTTTAATCCCAGTTGTCTAGTCCTTACCACTTTTCTACCTTGACAGAAACCAATATATAGTTTTGATTCTAAGGTGGAAGGTTAGGGTTTTTTAAAAAACAACAACATTGTTCTGGCATATAGGTTTCACCAAATTTGCCAAAATGATCTGTGACCAAAAGGGTTAAGGACCCTTACCCTAGAGCGTTATGCCCTGCCTCACTATATTGCTAGGTTTAGAGCAATATAACCTCCCAAGTCCCCCAAATGAACAACACTTCCATCATTCTTTCTCCTTTGGTCCCTACACCCAGTCAAATGTTCCTTCAGGTGTAACCACTGGAGAGACTTGCCTGTTGTTGGCTAGCTTCCTTCCTCTGACTGGTTGGTGCCTACCCTCCTGGGCCAGACAAGCAGAAGCATCAGTCCTGGCACTTCTGGTGTGACTCCAATCTGGAGAACTGAGGAAGCTGAGAGCTGGCTTCTTGATCAGTCTCAGGGTTCCTCTGTCTTCCTAATTTCCCCTTTCTATTTTCTTGGGCCAAATATGCCAAATACATAGGTCCTGGTGAATTTAGTACCTATTAGGAAACTAAACACTTCCAGCTAGCCCTAGGCTCTGGTCTTTGCTGCCACCCCAGTAGTTTTCTGGGTCTTGAGCATTCTCCTCTTTTAGTGATCATTCAGCATTATTAGTTAATGCCACCAAGTCTCTAAGCATAGGGGCTATGACATCCCTCCCTATTAAAGGATTCTTCTTTTCTTCTTATTAGAGAATTTCACAAAGCTCCTATAGTCGCTTTAAGGTTTGCAAAATGCACACTATAAATGATTTAATCTGATCCTTTCTATAATCCTGGGAGGTAGGTTGATAACATTATTATCCTCATTTATTTTTCTTTTCTTTCTTTTTAAAACCCTTACCTTCTGTCTTAGAAAAAATGCTGAATATTGGTTCCAAGGCACACGAGTGGTAAGGGCTAGGCAATGGGGGTTAAATGTCTTGCTCAGAGTAACACAGTGTAAAGATTAAAATTTAGGGGGAACTGAGGCAAGTAGAAATTAGTTTCTCTCTGCAAGGAGTATTATAATTTTATGAGGTTTTTTTAAGATAAGGAATTTAAGAATATACAAGTAAGAGAAGCACGTGCTAGGTGGGCCGAGAAGCCCATTCAAATTTCACTCACATTATGAGAAGCATCTGCTCCAAAGTGGAAGTAGGAAAGAGGCCCTCAGTAGGAGGAGAAATCCTTTAAATAATAATTTGTGATCCCACCCAGGTGAGAGTTCAGTGCGATTATAAAGCATCCTGGGAAGTAGAGCAAGGACTTCTGGGGATTGAAGTCCTGGATTCAAATCTCCATTTTTACAACAGCTAGGAAAGTGTCTGAGGTCATATTTGAACCCAGGACCTCCTGTTTCTAGTCTTGGCTCTGTATTCAATGAGCCATCTAGATGCCCCTTTATTATTCTCATTTCAAAGAAGAAGAAACTGAGGCTCAAGGGTAAGGGGATTTGTTCAAGGTCATTTTGTATATCTGAAGGGGGATTATAATCCAGGTCTCCTAGACTCCAAGATCTGAGTTCTATTGATTATACCATGCTATAGCCACAGCCCATCTGGTTCTGTCAGAGCACTAGCATAATGGTACTTACATTCTTCTTGTGGTGAGAGGTACCATTTTGAAATGGAGCCCAGCCCTAAACTGCTGCTACCTCTCCAGCAGAGAATCTTCCCTTCTTCTATTAGAGGAAATGCCTGATTTTCTGATGGCAAAAGCCATCTTTGCCTGATATTTCACAGGAGTGTTAAGTTCACAGTGGCCAAGAGAAAACAGCACCTGCTCCTTTGGTCCTTTTAAAAAGGGACCAGTATGCTGGAGCAGAGACGTGTCAATGTGGGGCGAGGCAGCCACTGTAATGGGCAGCTCTTGCTGTGACACCACTCCAGAAGTCAGAGTTTACAAGTTACGCAGCTGTCCTCTGAGTCTATGGACCAGAGATACCAGAAGTTTATTTAAGATAAGGAATTTAAGAATATACAAGTAAGAGAACAGGGAGGTTCATTCTGAGGGCTGGGAAGGGGTAGTGTTCAGTTTCCAGGGAGCTGGTGGAAGGGCACAGTCTGGGACTTTTCACTCATACCACTGCAGGGGTAGGGCAGACTACCAGATCAGTGACCTAGGTCAGTAATTCTCAACCTTTGGACCTCTCTGGTACACGTCTATCATCACAAGCTGTCCACAAGCTGTCATGTAAGCTAAGTATTGTGATTTAGAGCCTTATTTAGCTTCAACAAAATTTGCAGCAGGACTCAGCTTAATAAACAAACCTACCTTCTGTGGACTGAATAAAGAATGTGCCTCACACATATACAAATGTCTATTTTTCAAACATATGCAGATGATGCTGTGATTAATAAAATTCATTCATTAATAGAATTAATTCAAGGCATGCCTGAAATTAGAGTAGCTTTTTGTTATGAATTTTATTAATCATCCAGACTAAATAGCATAAATACTATCACTGGATTAGGGGGAATCTTTAACTCTTTAAAAAAACATTAAAAATGGGTCATCCTGCTTAGAAAGGTTGAGAACCATTGGCCTCCATTAGAATTTAATTACCCTCTCATTATACAACCTATCTTTCAGGTTGAATTCCTAGTCTGGGATAGGTAACTAGCACTATGGCATCACACAAGATGTCTAATTAGAGGAGAAACACTACAGTTTTCCTATCTCTACCCCCATTCTTATCATACGCCACACAATGAACACCCACGTGAAAGGAAAACACTATTGGTTACCTCCACAGCTGCAGCTGTGCCCTTCCCTTACTCAGTGGAAGGGGTAGGATTTGACTTAGATCAGGTCCTTTCTCCATTGCAGAACCAGTCTTCAGTTATCAGGGTGATAGCCAGCTTTTCATGCAGCAACTGTTCTTTCTTTCCTCCTTCAGCACTCCTACTAACCCTTTTCTGCCAGCATTGGATACAATTTACCTGCCCCAAAAGACTGACATTGGGATCCCCCAGCTATTACCAGATGTTGGCTAATTGGAGCAACCCCTTCATTTACTCACTCAGAGGAGAGAAGATACCTATAGGCAGAGATGGCTGGAGTGAAGGATGAATATCCATGAGTACAGCCTGGGACTCCAAAGCATTTTTACCAGTTCTTGTGAGTATCCCTTTCCAACTTACTCAATATTGGCGCATTTGTAAAAGGTTGCTGCTGCCCTTGTCTACCTCTGCCTCTAGAGGAGAGATGAGAGGGCAGGGCTAAAAACTCCATAGCTCCTAGAATCTGTGATATTTGGACACAGCTAACTAGGGAATAGTTAGATATGCAGCTTTATTTCTCCAGGGCCAGATGAAGGAAGAAACATCGCATTTGGCAATGAATTGGACCAAAGATATGCATATATCTTATACTTTTCTTGTTATTGTTGAAATGTTTTTCAGTTGTGTCCCACTTTTCGTGACCTCATTTTTTTTTTTGCAAAGATATTGGAGTGGTTTGCCCTTTCCTTCTTCAGCTCATTTTACAGACGAGGAAACTTGAGCATGAGTTAAGTGATTTGCCCAGGGTCACACAACAACTCATGCTCTTCTTGTATGAATATTTCATAGTGGTTTGGATATTACTTAATAAATTCTATAATTGGACCAAATTAGAGTGATGTGTTGTCTGTTCCTTGAATTACTAGACCAGAGATTTGGATCTTATACCCTAGAGCATTCCTAGCCATGCTATTGTATTCGGAGGGGTACATGGGGTTCTGGTAACCAGCCTGGATCTTTTTATTTTGTAAATAATGTTTTATTTTCCTTCCATTTACATGTAAAAACAATTTTTGACTTTTTTAAAGGTTTTGAATGCTATATTTTCTCTTCCTTCCTATCCTCCCTCCCTCCCATCCCATCCCCCTCCTCTGACAGCAAGCAATATGATATAGATTTTACATGTGCAATCATGTAAAACATTTTTCCATAGTAATAATTTTGTGGAAGAGATCTCAAGTGAAAAACATGTAGAAAGAAAGTGAAGTATAGTAAATTTTAATCTTTTTTTCAGACTCCATCAGTTCTTTCTCAGAGATCAAATGCCATATTTTATCATGAGTATCTGGATTGTCTTGGGTTTCTGCATTGCTAAGAATAACTAGATCATTCACAGCTGCTCATAAAAAAGTATTGCTTTCACTGTGTACAATGCTTTTATGCTTCTGCTCACTTCCCTTTGCATCCGTTAATGTAAGTCCTTCCAGAGTTTTCTGAAGTCATTCTTTTTGTCATTTCTTATAGCACAGTAGTATTCCACCACAATCATATACCACAACTTGTTCAGACATTCCTCAATTGATGGATGGCCCCTCAATTTCCAACTCTTTGCTACAATAAAAAGAACTGTAATAAAATTTTTTTTGTACAAATAGGATCTTTCCCCTTTTTTGGATCTCTGGAATACGGACCTAGTAATAGCATTATTAGTAGAGTATTAATAGTATAGATCAAAGGGTATGCACAGTTTTAGAGTTCTTAGAGCAGAGTCCCAATTTACTTTCCAGAATGGTTGGATCAAATTGTAACTCCACCAACAGTGTATTAATGTCCCAGTTTTCCCGCATCTCCTCCAATATTTATAATTTTTTTTTCCTATCCTATCAGTCAATCTAACAGGTGTGAGGTAGTATCTCAAGGTTGCTTTAATGTGCATTTCTTTAATCAAGAGTGATTTAGAGCATTTTTATATGACTATAGATATCTTTGATTTCTTTATCTAAAATTGACTATTCATATCCTTTGACTACCAATTGGAGAATGACTTTTATTTTTATAAATTTGACAGTTCTTTATAGTTTGAGAAATGAAACCTATTGTCAAAGATACTTGTTGTAAAAAATTTCCCCTAACTTTCTGCCTTCCTTCTAATCTTGGTTACATTTTTTTTTTGGGAAAAAAAACCTTTTTAATTGAATATAATCAAAATTTTCCATTTTCCATTTTCAAATGTTCTCTCTAGCTCTTGTTTGGTCCTAATTTCTTCTCTCATCTGTAGATCTGACAGGTAAAAGATTCCATGCTCCTCTAATTTGCTTACAGTATCATCCTTTATGTTTATATCATCAAAACATGTTGACCTTATCTTATTATATAGTGTCAGATGTTGGTTTATTCCCAGTCTCTGCCGTATCATTTTCCAATTTTCCCAACAGTTTTTGTCAAATAGTTCCCAACAGTTCTTGTCTCAACAACGTGGATCTTTTGGTTTATCGAACATCAAATTATTCTGGCAATTTATTACTAAATTTTGTGTTCCTGATCTATCCCATTGATCCATAACTCTTAGCCAGTGCCAGATTGTTTTGATGATTACTGATTTGTATTACAGTTTGAGACTTGATATTCTTAAACTACCTTCCTCAGAATTTTTGTTTTCATTGATTCCACAGGGAACATCAAGGGGAACAAGATGTCCAACACCAGAGGGAAGGAAGAGGTGTGAGAAGGGAGTTTAAAATGAAGAGTTTGAGTTAATGGAACAGAGGATTTGGATTAGAAATAGAGTTGATGTCTCAGAGTAACTCAGCTCTGCAATAATGAGAGACTTGTATTGCAGGAAAGAAGGAGAAAAGAGACGAGAGGGGAGGAAAGAGAGAGAGAGAGAAGCCAGACTTGGCTTCCAGTCTCAAGTTGGTCTCATGTGCTTGAGTGACCTACCTTGTAAATAGTCTGGACCAGTAAAGTCCTCAGAGTCCTTAGTAGAGCAGTCACTTTCAGCTTAAGACTAGTTTGAGTATGTGACTAGTGAAGTCTTTACAGGATACAAAGAGTGCCTGACTTGTGATGGCAGTTTCATTACAGTATAGCCTTGGAACCAGGAAGACTGAGTTCCAGCCTGGCCTCTGACAAATATTGGCTGTGTGACCCTAGGAAAATCTTTTAATCTCTTAGTTCTCAGAGCAAGTCTCTAAGATTTTAAGTTGCAGAGAAAGTGACAACCTGCCTAAGTAGAGGGAATTTTCTCATCTAAGAGTTGTCTATTCCAATGAAATTAAAGGTCTAGCTCTTATTTTCATGTTTATTGTGTTTTTTATACTCTATTTTATGTATCACTACACCGTTATTATAGCATAATACGAGCAGCTAGGTGGCCCAGTGGATAGAGCCTTGGGACTGGAGTCATCTTTCTGAGTTCAAATCTGGCCTCAGATACTTACTAGCTGTGTGTACTTGGGCAAGTGATTTAATCCTTTTTGCCTCAGTTTTTCTATTTATAAAATGAACTGAAGCAGGAAATAGTAAACCACTCTAGTATCTGTGCCAAGAAAACCCCAAATGGAGTCATAAAGAGTTGGAAATGATTGGAAAAAGATTAAATGACAACATCACACAATATAGTTATAGATTATAATATTGTTAAATTACATTATGTTATAAGAATTGGTATACAAACATAACATAAAACTATTCTTGTGTCTAGATTGTATGCTCTCTCTCTCTCTCCCAGAAACCCAACACAAAGTTCCATAATTGTGGAAGTTTGATAAAGATTTAGTGAGCAGGATGAATGCATGGATAGCTGAGAGAGTGTTCTGTCTTTTAAGCATGCTGTCATGACTGGTCTGACTCACTGTCTCTGCTTCTGCCCAACTGCTATTGCTGGGGCCATGGAGCTTCTGCCTACAAATTCTTACCTATTGGTCCAGTCCCAGGGAGGGGAGGGAGATCAGAGCCCTTGGACCAGCAGCTCAGTATTGTTGATCTGATAGTTCTGCTCTGATCTTGAACCCATAATCCTACTGGCTTGAACCTTGACTTGTTTACTGTGTCCATATTTTCACTCTATTCCTTCCATTTTAAAAAAGGATATTTATAAGCTAAAGAGTGTTTAGAGGAGAGAACCAGGATGGTGAAGGGCCTTGAATCCATGTGATATAATAATTAATGAAGGAATTGGGGATATTTAGGTTGGATATTTAGGTTGATGTGGGGAGAAGGGTATTACTTAATTATTTCAGTCTTATCCACTCTTTGTGATCTCATTTGGGGTTTTCTAGGCAAAGATTCCAGAGTAGTCTGCCATTTTCTTCTCCAGCTCATTTTACAGATGAGAAAACTGAAGCAAGTAGAGTTAAGAGACTTGTCTAGGGTCACACAGATAGTAAGTGTCTGAGGCTGGATTTGAACTCAGGAAGATGAGGCCTTGTGTTCTATCCACTGTACCACCCAGCTGCCTATGATCAATGATCGCCATATTCAAATATTTAAAGGGCTATCTATCATGTGGAAGAGGGATTAAGCTTTTACTCCTGAGAGCAGAAATAGGCACAACGGGTTGTAAAGAGGCAGATTCAGTGCTGATGTCAGAAAAAAATTTTCCTAATGGTGGTTGTTATTGTTCAGTTGTAGTAGTCATCTCCAACTCTTTGTGGCCCCATTTGGGATTTTCTTGGCAAAGATACGGGAGTGGTTTGCCATTTCTCTTTTCCAACTCATTTTACAGATGAGGAAACTGAGGCAAATAGGGTTACATGTCTGCTCACAGTCACCCAGCTAGCAAGTATCTGAGGCCAGAATTGAATTCAAGAAGATGAGATGCCTGACTTCAGGCCAGCATTGTACCCACTGCCACCAAGCCGCCATTAGAGCACTGATGGTTAGAGCTGGCTGAAAATGGAAAGAGGCCATAGATGCCCCTTCTTTAGGGAGACTCGATCCCCATTTTGGTGGTATGTTATGTTGAAGATTCCTTTCAGGTATGTGTTGGACCAGTTGAGGTAGGAAGGGAGGAAACAAGGTAGGAAGGAAGGAATCAAGCAACTATTAAGTGCCTCCTATGTGCTAAACACTTTGCAAATATTATCTCATTTGGTTCTCACAATAACCCTGGGAAGCAGCATTATTATCTTCTTTGCTGGTGGAGGACCCTGAGGCAGGCAGAAGTCAAGCGACTATCCCTGAGCTACTCAGTTAGGAAATGTCTGAGGCCAGGTTGGAATTCAAGTCTTTCTGGCTCCAGGCCCAGTGCCCTATTTGCTGGGCCACTTGCTGTTTTCTAGTTCAAATTCTGTGATTCTGTGACATTATTTGCTCCTGGCACCTGATGAATCACCCCCCTCTCTCTGTGGGTCCAGCTGGTCTCTGGGGGTCCGAGATCTGAACCTGTCAGGTCACTGCAGCCCTGTTTCTGGCAGGAGCTGCTCTTTGCCCCCATGTGCCCCCTCCCTCTCGTCTGGGATGGAGAAGAGCCACACTAACCAACAAGTTCTTTATTATCACAGCTGATATTATGAGTGTGAAGAAAGCAATATCCGAGTGATTTATTAACTTTCTCCAATTTTCATTTTCCTGCTCTTTTTAATATTTCTTCCCCATCTTTTGAAAAATGTGAAATGTAAATGCAGTGAATATGTTCAGCCTTTGTGTCTGATGTGGTTTGGACTGGAGGAGCAACAGAGAGCTTCTGTCTCTTGGCAGGGAGAGATCAAAATGAGAAAATCAGTGCCACCAACAGACTGAGGTCTACTTCCTGCATAGCCTGGGACTTGGCATTGCAAGGGAGATGAAGGTTTTTTGACCTTAAGTCTAGTAAGGGAGATAGGATGGCTACTTGACACGGTAGATAGAGTGCTGGGCTTAGAGTTAGGAAGACTCATCTTCCTGTGTTCAAATATCATCTCAGACACTTCTTAGTTGTATGACCCTGGACAAGTCATTTAACTCTGTTTGCCTCAGTTTCCTCATCTATAAAACAGAGAAGGAAATGGCAAACCACTCCAGTATCTTTTTTTCTCTTTCTCTCCCTCCCCTGATTTGCAAGTTGTTTTGTTGTGTTTTTTTTTGTCACATTCATTTCAAATCTACGCTCACCTAATAAAGAAATATGAAGATAAGCAACACTGTAAAAATCAAAACAAACCCCCAAACCCCAAAACTATGAATTGGAGATTTGTCTAGTCTAATCTTTTGCTCATTTCACAGATAGAGAAACTGAGACCCAGAGGGTTTTCATTCCCTTAAGGTCATAAAAGGTAGTTAGTGGCAGGGAAACAAATAGCTATAATAAAAAATAATAAGGTAAGATAAGTGCCATAGGTGAAGTAGGGAGTACAGTGTAAGAAAGGTAGGTTAAAGGAGAAGTCACTTTTGATTGGTGGGGTTCAGGAAAGACTTCAGAGAGGAGTAGTATTTAATCTGAGTTGTGGAAATATAGACAGAATTTTAATAGTAGAGTTAGAAGGGGGAGAATATTTTTAAAATGTTTATTTTTATTATCATGCACTTTTATATTAGTCATTGTTATAAGAGCACACTCACACATCACCAAAACCCCAAATTAAAGCCATAAATACACCGATGTGAAAGATAGTATGTTTTGATCTGCATCCATCCAACTCCAACAGTTCTTTCTCTGGAGGTGGATAGCATTCCCTGTCTTAAGTTTTTTTAGGATTTTCCCAGATCATTGCATTGCTGAGAGCAGTCGAGTTTTCACAGTTGATCATCATACAATATTGCTCTTACTGTGTACAGTGTTCTTCTAGCTCTACTTATTTCCCTCTGCATCAGTTCCTGTAGATCTTTCCATTTTTTCTGAAATCATCTTGCTTATCATTCCTTATAACCCAACAGTATCCCATCAGCAGTATATGCCACAATTTGATCAGTCATTCCCCAATTGATGGTACCCCCTCAATTTCTAGTTCTTTACCACTACCAAAAAAGCTGCTATAAATATTTTTGTACAAGGAGGTCCTTCCCCCTTTTTTATGACTTCTTTGGGATATAGACCCAGTAGTGGTATTACAGGATCAAAGAGTATGCACAGGAGGAGAACAATTCTCTCAGAGAGAATAGGATTAACAAAGGAATGAAGATAGGAGAGCACAGGACATGTTCAGGAGTGGTGATGAATCCAGTTTGACTGGAGAATATAATTTTTGAAGGGGAGAAGCAAGAAATAAGACATTAAAGGTTTGGAACCAGAAGGTAGAGGGTCTTGAATGCCTAGCTGAGGAACCAGGATTTCATCCTACAGGCCAGTGGTCTCCAAAGTAGAGGTTATGGACTCCAGGAGGTGATGGGGGGGGGTGTGTGTGCAAAGAAAATAAGGGCTGGGTTCACCCTGTGGCCTGGTGAGTTTCCAGCAAAAGTTGCTCTATTAGGGTGACTAATGGGATGAGGAAGGTCATAGACACTGATTGCTCCATCCTCTCCATTTCCCATAAAATGCTAGGCTGGGGCATTGGGAGTAGAGTAGGCTGAGTGAGGGATCCAGGAGGCCAGGATGAAGTGGGTTCTTGAGTGGGGGCAGCAGAACCATAGGTGGTAGGATGGGGGCTGTGAAGGGAGGCTGGGACATGCTGCTTGAGGGGCTTGGGGTATCAGGCCTGGAGCAGGAACACTTGATCAGAGGCCAAGAATGGCGGTCTCTTCCAGATGTGGAGGTGACAGAATGAATAAAAGTGGAAACCTCTGGGGAGGCAGCGTGTGCATGCTATCAGGGCTGCCTAATGGTCTTGCCCTTCCATTCTTCCTCCCTCTGAGGGATGGGCAGGTGTTGATAGTCATGGGGGTGGAAGGATGAGAGGCTGGGCTTTTGAGAGAGGCCAGCGGCCAGTGGCTAAGGCACTGGCAGAATCTGAAAGGCCATGAAATGCTCTCCAAGTGCCTGATATGTGCTGGTATCACACTCCTGGGGAACCAAAGTCAAAAGGGAAGCAATCCTTTCCCTTGAGGAACTTACACTTGAGGAAGGCAACATGTGCACAAGTGGCTGTATACTATATTTACAAGCTAGGATAAGATACCTGGGGGAAGGCACTAGCAGCTCGGGAGATTGGGGAATCTTTTTTCTTTTTCTTTTTTGAAATAGAATTCTAGAGAAAATTTTATTTAATTAGTTAATTTAGAATATTTCCCCATGGTTACAAGATTCATGTTCTTTCCTTCGCCTCCCCCTAACCCCCTCCCGTAGCTGATGCACAATTCCACTGGGTTTTACATGTGTCATTGATCAAGAAGTATTTCCAAATTATTGCTATGGGAATATTTTTTCTTTACAGGATTACACAATCAGAGATGTTTGGAGACTGTTGCAAGGGGGAGCCACAGCAAGGTTTTTGGACAAGGAAATAACATGATCAGACTTAAAAAAAAAATCCAATCTTTACTTTCTGCGTTAGAATCAATACTAAGTATTGGTTCCAAGGTAGAGGAAGGTAAGGGTCAGGCAATGATCACACAGCTAGGAAGTGTCAGAAGCCAGGACCTCCTGACTCCAGGCCAGGCTCTCAATTCACTGAGCCAGACAACTGCACGCCAGACTTGTTTTTAAGGAGATTATCCTGGAGGTCTATGCAGAGATGGTAGCATCATTAACTCTTTGTGTGTCAGCTTCCGTTTCTCACTGGTGATGCTCTGAGACTGACAGCAGCTCCACTCAGGAAGCAGACAGAGCCAGGGATGTGGGGTTGCTCAAGGAGATCACCATGGCTACAGACTAATCAGAGAGCTGGATTTGCCACCCAACCTCTTGGAACACGTCGACTGTGAAACATTCCCTGTGTCCTGGTGCCTGACTTTCAAGTTCCTTGGCAGATTGAGGTTTAGAATTCATGCTTGAGCTCACTTCTTAGGCCTTGCTTATTCAGTCAGTCCCTCAGCTTAGTCATCTCCATGTAGTATGGTGGAACGAAGACTAGGCATGGAGTGAGGAGCCCTGAGCTTTTGAATTTTAACTCTGCTGTATGAAACCTGTGTGACTTTAGGAAGTCACCTGAACTCTCTGTGCCTCTATTTGCTCATCTGTAAAATGAAAGGCACAGACTAATTGAACTCTAAGACCATTTCTAACTCTAATTCTCATGACTTGTATGGCCTATCCAATGAATACCTAGCAAAACTTTTTTTTCAAAGAATATTTTCTTTTTTACTCTATTTACATGTAAAATTTTTTCAACATTCATTTTTTAAAAGTTCTCTTATTACCCAATGGAATTGCTTGTCAGATATGGGAAGGGAGTAGAAGAAGGGGAGGGAAAGAACATGTCTTGTAACCACGGAAAAATTTTCTAAATCATCTAATTAAATAAAATTAAAAAAATAAAAGTTCTCTTATTGGTGGCACCAAAAAACAAGATATATACAGGATGAAATTTTTATTGTTGAGTTATTTAGATTGTGTTGAACTCTTCATGGCCCCATTTGGAGTTTACTTGGCAAAGATATTGGAATGGTTTGCCATTTTCTATTTCAGCTCATGTTACAGATGAGAGTCTTGAAGCAAACAGGGTTTCAAATGACTTGTTCAAGGTCACATGACTAGTAAGTGCCCGAGGCCAGATTTGAACTCAAGAAGATGAGGCTTTCTGATTTCAAGTCCAGTGCTCTATCCACTGTACCACCTAATAACTGCCCACATGATAAGTTGGAGACTTTTCAATGGAGAAAAAGCACTAGCTTTGAGAAGGGATAGAGGAGACATCTGGCTAGCTCAGTGGATTGAGATCCAGGCCTAGAGATGGGAGGTCCTAGGTTCAAATCTGACTTCAGACATTTCTTGGCTGTGTGACCCTGGACAAGTCACTTAACTCCCATTGCCTAGCCCTTACCATTCTTCTTCCTTGGAACCAATACACAGTATTGATTCTAAGGTGGAAGGTAAGGGTTTTTTGGGAAAATTGAAGGGATAGGAAAGGTTTCTGGAAGAAGATAGAATTTTAGCTCAGACTTGAAGGAAGCCAGAGAATCTTGGAGGCAAAAATGTTGAGGGAGTTCTAAGCACAGAGGATAGTGAGTCCAATTTTTCTCTCTTTTTCTGACCCTCCCTCACTTCCTTCCTGCCATTCTCCCTTCCAGAGATGGTAAGCAATCTGATGTAGATTTTACATGTGCAATCATGCAAAACATTTTTCCATGTTAGTCATTTCATGGAAGAGATCTCATATGGAAGAAAAGAGAAAAAAGAAAATAAAATATATCATGTTTTAGTCTACATTCAGACCACATTAGTTCTTTCTGGGAAGGCAGATGGCATTGGATCACTGCATTGCTAAAAACAAAGTCATTCACACTTGTTCAAGAAACATTGCTGTCACTGTGTACAATGTTCTTCTGGTTCTGCTGATTTCACTTTGCATCAGTCATTGTATTTCCAGATTTTTCCAAAATCACCCCTCTTGTCATTTCTTATGGCACAATAGTATTCATTCCATCACTATCATATGCCACAACTTGGTCAGCCATTCTCCAACTGATAGACATCCCCCAATTTTCCAGTTCTATGCTATCACAAAAAGAGCTCCTAAGCAAAACTTTCACAGTATTTCTCGAGTTAGTAGGGTAAAATAGGAAATGTTTTTGAGTCTTGTTTTGCATACTTCTAGTGACACTTACTAGCTGTGTGACCATGCTCAAATAATTTAATATCTCAGAGCCTCAATCATCTATAAGATAGATATAATAAGCCTGTAGAATCTATCTCATAGGGTTGCTACAAAATTCAAATGAGGTAATGTATATGAAGTCCAGGGTAAACAAAGTGCCAAATATATGCCAGTTGCTATTTCTTTCCTTTCCTCATTTAGTAATAAGAAGAGACTGTGAAGGACTTGGAGAAATCCAGGAGGTACAATTTATGTTTAAGGTACTGGACCTATGTTTCACCTCTCATTCATAGTATGGATAGCCCTTTGGTAATTCTATAAATAATTGATGATTCTATATTAGGCACCATAAACTCTGAGAATATGCATGTGTTTGACTGGGGAGGAAGTCCCGTTTTCATGATCTGGTATGATGGGGCTTAGGAAGACTCATTTTCCTGAGTTCAAAGCTGACCTTAGAAATGGACTAGCTGGGCCACCTTGGGCAAGTCACTGAATCTTGTTTGTTTCAGATTCCTCATCTGTAAAATGAGCTGGAGAAGGAAATGGCAAACCAGTCCAGTATCTTTGCTAAGAAAATTCCAAATGAGGTCACGAAAGGTCTGGATATGACTGAAAAACAAGATGATGGGAGCAGTAGGCATAGGGCATAGAATGTTTTAGGCAGGAGCAGCAACTTTGAGCAGCATTAACTTTTTCAGTAGACAATGAGAGAAAAGCTCAGGATGAAAAATGGTAAATTGTCATTTGTGAAGGCTAATTGCTAACATATTCCCTCCTTTCCTTTCTTAGCAAGAGAAGTCTTTTGTGCTCCCAAGAACTGAACGGCATCGGTTATCTACATTTAATTAAGTTTTGCATGACTCAACAAGATGAATCTTAAGAAATGGGTTCATTTGCTGCCTAGTAGAGGGATTCCCAGCTGCTACCTTGAGGGTTTGTTAAAGCCCAACAATCAGTGTTTATAGGAGCAGGGCATCAAGAGATAAAAAAGATCTTAGATCCTCTAGTCTAACTCTTTGGTTTAGCAAATGGGGAAACTAAGAGATGAGGAGACTTTATCCTCATATACTCTGAGATCCAGTGATTTTGGTTTTCTTACTGTTCCTTGAACTAGACACTCCATCTTGTGGCATTGATAATTTTGCTCACTGACCCCTGTGCTTGCAATTCTCTCTCCCTCCTAGATTCTCTGGCTTCTTCCAAGCCTCACCTCCTTCAAGAAACTGTTCCTTATCTCTTTATAATGCTAGTGCCTTTTCTCTATTGATTGTCTCCAACTTATCCTGTGGGAGGTAGTACCCTGAAGATTGAGCACTGGGCTTGAAATCAGAAAGCCTCATCTTCTTGAGTTCAAATCTGGCCTCAGGCACTTACTAGCCATGTGACCCTGAACAAGTCATTTAACTGTTTGCTTCAGGATCTTCATCTGAGCTGAAAATTATGAGTTGAAAAAGGAAGTGGCAAACCATTCCAATATCTTTGCCAAGCAAACCCCAAATGGGGTCATGAAAAGTCAGACACATTCTAAAGGACTCAACAATAAAAAATTCATCCTGTGTAAATCTATCTATCTATCTATCTATCTATCTATCTATCTATCTATCTATCTATCTATCTATCTTTCTTTCTTTCTTTCTTTCTTTCTTTCTTTCTTTCTTTCTTTCTTTCTTTCTTTCTTTCTTTCTTTCTCTTTCTTTCTTTCTTCCTTTCTTTCTTTCTTTCTTTCTTTCTTTCTTTCTTTCTTTCTTTCTTTCTTTCTTTCTTTCTTTCTTTCTTTCTTTCTTTCTTTCTTTCTTTCTTTCTTTCTTTCTTTCTTTCTTTCTTTCTTTCTTTCTTTCTTTCTTTCTTTCTTTCTTTCTTTCTTTCTTTCTTTCTTATCTATTCTATCTATCTATCTATCTATCTATCTATCTATCTATCTATCTATCTATCTATCTATCTATCTATCTAATCTATTCTATCTATCTATCTATCTATCTATCTATCTATCTATCTATCTATCATCTATGTATCTATCCATCTATGTATCTTTCTATCTTTTAAATATGTAACTTATATATATTTAAATCTATACCTTCTATCTTAAAATCAATACTTTGTATTGGTTCTAAGACAGAAGAGTGGAAAAGGGCTAGGCAATGGGGGTCAAGTGACTTGCCCAGGGTCACACAGCTAGGAAGTGTCTGAGGTCAAATTTGAACCCAGGACCTCCTGTGTGTGTAGACTTGGCTCTCAATCCACTGAACTACCTAGCTGCACGCCCCCATAACTTGTTTATACAATTTGTTTGCTTATTGTTTCCCCCATTAGATTGTAAGCTCCTTAAGAAGGGGGACCGCTTTTTACCTTTCCTTTTATTCCTTTTATTTTATAGTGCTTAGCACACCTCCAGACTATATTCAGGAGTAGTCACTGGTTCATTTTGGCTGGAGTGTAGATTTTTTTTTTTAAACCCTTACCTTCCATCTTGGAGTCAATACTGTGTATTGGCTCCAAGGCAGAAGATTGGTAAGGGCTAGGCAATGGGGGTCAAGTGACTTGCCCAGGGTCACACAACTGGGAAGTGTCTGAGGCCACATTTGAACCTAGGACCTCCCATCTCTAGGCCTGGCTCTCAATCCACTGAGCCACCCAGCTGCCCCCTGGAGTGTAGATTTTTTGAAGAGGAGCAGCAAGAAATAAAACATTAAAAGTAGTTTGGGACCAGTTGTTAGAGGGTCTTGAATGCCTGACTAGAGGACCAGGACTTCATCCCATTGGCAAAGGAGGGGCTAACAACTCCAGATGGTGCATGAGGCAATTGATGGGGGAACACAAAGAAAATAAGGGCCTGGGGTTTTTGTATCTCCAGTGCTTAACAGTGCCTGGCCCATAGTAGGTACCTAAAAGGTTCCACAGATCGTATACAGCTGAGTTGGGATTTAAATTCTGGTTCTTTAGCTCCAAATCCAGTGCTCTAAGAATGAGGTAAATTTCGGGTAATTTCCCCCAAAAGGTCAAACTGCCTATGGCCAAAACACTGTCAAAAGCCTGCTTGCTTTCTACTTTCTCATCATCAAGCCTGTCCGGCTAATGACCACTCTGGGTGAAATGTGTCATGGTCCAATGGTTCTATTCCCCCTTGGCATCTATGTAATTCACAAATGTAGGGGAATCAGTATTTGACCAACCTCTTGGTCCAGAATGAATCAAACCAAGTAAAGAATGAATCAAACCAAGTAAATGAGGTGTTAAACTAATTATAAAGGTGTAGCTTTTATGCTGTAAGATACTTTCAGGAAGTGTGAAGAAGTTTCTCCTTCATGGAACTGGATGGAGAGTACCATTTGGATATGTTGAGACAATTGCTGCCTCACTGAACTCCTCCCCCCCCCAGCGTAGACCCCCACAGTGGTAATTATGTATTTCCTTTCTCCTCTTAGCTTCCCTCAACAAATCCTAGAACATTTTTATTTGTACACAGAGAAAGTCTATTTCTTAAAAATTTGTTTGTCTTTGGTTTAAACATTTACCTTGATTTTATAAATAGTGATAACTATAGGTATTTTCTTGGCCTGATGTATGTTTGGAATGTGATTGGGAGCAGGTATTTAAGGTAGAGCATCTCAAGAGAGGAAAGAGACAAAACTAAGGTGTTTTGCCAGAGAGCTATCCCTGGTTGGGGGCTCAGAGCAAGAAAAAATAAAGAATCACAGCTTCTTTTGTTATAATTTCCTAGAGTAGAGAGAGAATGTTTATATTGGGAAATCCATCTAGGTAAGAAGTCAGTAGTAGTATGGGTATGATTAAGTGTATGAAGGGTGCCTTAACAACCCTGTTCACTATCTCACCTCAAGGCTGCTACAAAGAGCCAGGAAGTGGAACTCACATCCTCTGAAGGTGGGGAGGTAGGTACCAGGACAACTGAGAAATGGCAAGGTCTGCCCCCCACATTTCCAACCGTTGTACTTATTAGGAAGGTTTGTGGGAAAATGGTCCATTTTGGCCATATGAGTTTATTCTTAATTTTATCAAAATACATTTATTTGTTCTAAAACAATACACCAATCTAGGCATCGAATTATAAGGTAGTACTTAGCTAGAATTCCATTCAATGCAATACATAGTATTGAGTACCTACTCTGTACAAGGTTCTATGCTAAATGGTGAGAATACAAAGATAAAAATGAAATAGGTCCTTCTTTCAAAGCAGTTCTAAGAAGGAGATAGTATTAATAATTGTATGAATCAAGAAGGCAACACTTGATGTATGCTTTAAAGGAAGCTAGGTAGGGGGCAGCTGGGTGGCTCATTGGATTGAGAGCCAGACCTAGAAATGGGAGGTCTTGGGTTCAAACCTGGCCTCAGACACTTCCTAGCTATGTGACCCTGGGCAAGTCACTTGACCCCCATTGCCTAGTCCTTACTGCTCTTCTGCCTTAGAACCAATGCACAGTATTGATTCCAAGAGGGAAGGTAAGGGTTTAAAAAAAAAAAGGAAGCTAGGTGTTCTACAAAGTAGAGGTTAGTCAGGAAAGCATCAGATGGAGGAAACCTTGTGCAAAGGCATGGAGACTAGAGATGGAATGCCATATATTCGATTATTGCTTTTTATAAATTTGTATTACACAAATTTGACTTTACATAAAGGATTCTGAAAGAAATCTGAATTTCAAAAAATATCCGTATTAGCTTTACAGTTCAGAAGTAATGTATTCTTTCTCTCTCCATTCCTACCCCTTGGATTGGTGCTCTGCAGTCTCCCACCCCTCCTCTGAACCCCTTAATGCCCACAATAAAAGCAGAACAGGAGCAGGGAGATCTGCCATGAGCACTGCTGTGGATGAGGGCTTGGCTTGAGACCTCTGGTACCTGGAAAAGAGACCTTTACTCCCCTCTGCCCACCTGTCAGTGTCCAGCCCTGGCTGCCCAGTGCCCCTTGTCTGATCCCAGGCCCCAGGCTATTGCTTGTCCTGGCCTGTCTGTGTCTGTGTCTGTGCCAGCTCCCACTTGTCTGGATCTCTGTCCCCCCACTCCTAGGTTCTGGTCAGGTCCCCAAGTAGGTCCACTTATGTAAAGCGAGAGCTGTCTGTTCAGGGAACAGTTAGCAGGTCATTTAGTTGGAACTGAGAATGTAGGAAGATGGGCAACGTGAAATAAGACCAGGTTGGGCTTTTTTTAGAGCTGTGGGTCAAAATGATGGCATTTCAGAGTTGGAAGAGACCTTAGAGGCTCTCCCCACCCCCAACTCTTCCATTTTATAAACAGAGAAAACTAAGGCTGGGAGAGAAGTAAGATGGGACACTAATTCTTCTCTCTTCCTTGCTTAGCCCTAAACATCATTGACATTTAACAGCAGCAATAACTTTCTTCATTAATTTCATGGCTGTGCTTAATATTAACCCAACTACTGTAGGCTAAGTATTTTTTTCCTTATCACATTTCAATTTTGAAGCCCTTCTTTGAACAGATTGTATTTGCTCTCCTTCATGTTTGCTCTTGTGATCACAATTCCACAATATTGTCAGCTCTCCCATAGCCTTCGTTCTTTATGTGAGGGTGTGCTGTTGCCTAGCAACCCCAGATTGGCGCTGGGTGACTGTCGAGTCCCCCCCCCCCCAACTGCCCCCCCCTCCAGCCTGCTGCTGAGAAGTGTCTGCATCAATGTGCCTGAGCTCGGAAGAAAAGGACATTTTCCAGTTGTGGCTTAAATGAGCTGTGAATATTTATGGCTGCTGGGCCAGGCCACCAAGAAGTGCCCGGAGGCTGAGCTCAACAACTGCGGGACTTGCCTTTTTCACCTTGGCCCACACTGGAGAGGGCCCTCCATTGAGAGCCCAGGTGGCCGTGGCATCCGATAAAGGAAACCAGCGGCTTTTAATAACCGTCAAAGACTTTGTAGGGGGATGCTGTCGGGCATGTTTTCCTGGGAGTGAATTCTCAGCAGCAGGAGCGGCTTGCTGCCTACTTGGATGCCTCTGGCCTGGGAGGGAGCCCTGCCAGTCCTAAGCTGATCTGAGAGCTCAACTCCACCCGTCTCAGTTGGGTAGGAGCCTCGGGGCTTCACCATTGCCCAGCGATCCATTAACAAGCACTTATTTGTAAGGGAGGCAACAGCAGTGGGGTGCAAAGAACGTTGGACTGAAAATCAGAAGATGAATTCTGGTCCCCTCTCTGAGGCTGTGTGACCCTGGGCAAGTCACTTAATCCCCATGGCTTAGCCCTGACCACTCTTCTGCCTCGGAACTGGGTTCCAAGACAGAAGGCAAGAGTTTATAAACTTCTAGAGAGCAGGGGCTATTTCCTTTTTGTCTTTGCATTCTCAACATCTAGCCATATCCCTGTAAATTGTCTTGGTAGGCAGGCTAAAGCAGGTGAAGGGTAGCCAACAGACCTCAAACTTATTGGTGAGTTAGAGGAATCTACTCCAAGCATGTGAAGACTTCCCTCAGCAGAATGGGCAGATGAAAACGACTCGTTCCAGTGGCCATGAAGGTGGCTGAAGCAGGCACTGGGGAGCCTTAGAGCTCGGCTAGGCACTGCATTCTGGGCCATTGCCAGGGGTCCTGACTTTTGTCTTGGCCCTGGATTTGGATGGCTACAAGAGAGAGGGAAGCTGATGACTTTGTGCAGCTCTGCCTCTTTTAAATCCAATTCACTCTTAGTCGATACTGATGTCATTGATCCTCTTCAAAAATGAAACATAACAATCCAGCCTTGTGCATTTAAAAATGGTTTTAAAATTATATTTTCCTCCATTACTGCAGGTTTTTTTAAACCCTTACCTTCCATCTTAGAATCAATACTGTGGATTGGTTACAAAGTAGAAGAATGGTAGGGGCTAGGCAATGGGAGTTAAGTGACTTGCTCAGGGTCACACAACTGGGAAGCATCTGAGGTCACATTTGAACCCAGAACCTTCTGTCTCTTAGGCCTGGCTCTCAATCCACTGAGCCATCCTGCTGCCCCCTCCTACAGTTTTTAATAAATATTTTTCTGGCATTTTGTAAACTATGCTCTCTTCCAGCTTTTTTTAAGGGTTCGGATGAGTTGTTTCATTAACACAAAGAAAAACCACGAGGAATTCCCCTCTACCAACTCGCACCAGCAATTTCTCTGAGATTTATCATCTTGGATAGTTACCTGAGGACATTAAGAGATTAGGGTCTTGAGTGCTTAGGGTCACACAGAAGTAGTCAGTTTTCTCAAGGCTGACCCTCTCTCCAATAGGCCATGTGAACTCTTTTGTACATTAGTAGGAACTTAATTATTGTTTGTTGGAAGGAGTTTATAGTCTACAAATATGTTTGTTGCTATTTAGTCATTTCAGTTATGTCTGACTCTTTGTTTCCCTATTTGGGGTTTTCTTGGCAAAGATACTGGAGTAGTTTGCCAGTTCCATCTCCATCTCCACTTCCAACTCATTTTATAGATGAGGAAACTGAGGCAAATAAAGTTAAGTGGTTTGCCCAGGGTCACACAACTAAGTGTCTGAGGCCAGATTTGAACTTGAGAAGAGGAGTCTCTCTGAGTCCAGGCCAAGCACTCTATTCACTATGCCACCTAGCTGCTGTTACAAGGGAATCACCTTAAAAGACTGATATATATTAATTTAAGGTCGCCAAGGAATCAGCTATGTAATTCCTAAATGAAAAACTCAAGTCAGCCGTCAGCTTTTTTTGGAGTTTAATTACAATAGGAGTAAGAAAGGAATTAGAGATATATAGAGAGAGAGAAAGGGGAGAGAAGGGAATAGGGCTTAAATACCCCTTCTGTTTAGGCTGGGCCAAAAGGCCCAAGCCCTTAGATAGCTGGGGCAAAGAAAAGAGATCAGTCCCTATTACTCACGTGACCAAAATGGAGAAACAGTCTCAGAGGCCCCCACCTTCAGCTTCCTTCAGAGCAAGCTTCCTCAGAGCCCAGGAACCACACCGCTCCAAAACTCAATCCTCTCCCAGTCTCCAGACCCTCCTATCTTTAAGGACACCATCCAAGTTGCCTCCCCTCAGTCCTCACATCTACCAATCACTCTTCATCAATTTGCCTGTTAATGGAGGCTCTCGCTTAACCCAGGACCGCCCAGAGGTTTCTGGCTTTTTGCACATGTCTGTTGAAGGTCATATTTTCAAATGATTAAATCTATACTCCTTTGTTACAGCCCTTTCTAAATCCTGTTAACTTGAGTATGGTAGAGATTGGAATAATTAAATTTTGATCTAGGCTGCAGCCCTTACTCAATCTTATTAGGACTGAATAGGGTGGAGTATCTCCATTGTATCAATTCTAAAATCAATCAAGACTCAAAGAAATTCCTGTTCTATGCTCAAGCATAGGTCAAAGTCCTTTCCATTGTTCAGCAAAGGGTTTCTGTCCTAAAGTAATCTTAAGAAGGGAAGAGAAGGAACCTCCCATGCCAATGGAGTTCCCATTCCAATAGACTATCAGTAAGAAATTTTCCAAGTATGAAATATCCCAATGGTGAAATTTTCAACAATTATAAGTCTAAGGAAATTTGAGGTTTACAATCCCCCCTGATGATCATTGGGAGACTAGTCTCCCCATTGATCATTTAACATAATCATTTTGTAGTTCTAAATTCACTTCTAACTAAAGATATACACAATATTCAATTTTCTAAGAGAAATTAGAATAGTGAGAGAGGAAATAGAAAAGAAAAGAAAGCAAAACCAATGTTTGCTAGGCGCATTGACAGAAAGCCAAATTAGGGGCAGTCCCTTTTGGCATAAATGTTACAATAAATGTTCAATCAAAAGTTCAGTCCAATCAATCACATCCAAAGTTCATTCTTGATCTTCTTGATGAAGTGTAGGTTTTTGGCATCTTTCTGCAACAGTTCATTCTCTGGATATAAAAGTTTCAAGCTTCTTTCTTGAAGATCTCTTCTTGAACAAAATCAAAATCTTTGAATTTTTTATAAAAGTAAAATCTTAAACAAAAGTCTTGGATTTTTATAAAAATAAAATCTCAAAAAAAAAAATTCAAAAATTCTTAGATTTTAAATTAAAATACAATCCCCCCTGAAGTAAGTATTAAAAAAAAAATATCAAGTTTAGCTCAGAATGCAATGTTCAGTTATGGGGTTGTATGTGTCAATTATCAAAAGAATAGAAAAAATAATCAAAAACATAAGAAAAACTCAAAATAGACCTTGTATAGGTCCAGTTTAAAGTAATTTCTATCCCACAAGTATGTAGGACAGAATGCAGTAATATTTCACTTAGCCATTTGTAGCCAAGACTACAGGAAGTTGCCATAATATAAGAAGAAAAGAATTAGAATTCTATTTTGATGGGGAAATGTCATTCCCTTGTCTGATTTTTTTTTTTTTCAGAGATATAGGGAGCCAGCATGATAGTCAAGCTTTGTACTTGTTTGAGTACTTCGAAAGGAGTGTAGATACAAGGAAGTCCTACGACTTAAACATAAGTTAAGCGTCGCAACCTTGAGTCTCACTTTAATATTTCATGTGTGCTCTATTGGCACTATTCAGGTTTAGTCTGTGCTCCTTGTTTTTATCCCTTTTCCTGGAATCAGACACAAACATTAATCACAGTCCTATAATATTTTATCAATAAATGGCAGGTTCCCATAGTTTAAAGCTTTTAGGCATATATTGATATTATAGCAAGAGTATATATATTAACTTGTATTACTGCAGGGAAAAAAATAATATTAATATTAATTATGTGTACCTTCAGTACAAAAAAATGAGAAAAAAATCAAATATTCTGATCAAAAAATAAAAAGAAATAAGAAAAAATAAGGAAAAAAATCAGTAATTCAATATATTCTTGAAAAAAAAAACATCCATTTGTCTATGGATTATTATCTCCAATTCATATGATAAGATAGAGTCACAATTCATATGATAGGATAGAGTCAATCAGTCTCAGCAGAAGATGCTTTCTTCACATGTGAGCAGTGAATCCAAGAGTCTCTTTCTCCAATCTTTATAGATGTTGGAGTAGTTAATAATATTTGGAATGGTCCTTCCCATGAAGGTTGAGTTGCTCCAGTTCGCTTGAAATTCTTGATATAAACTTTATCTCCTGGGTTCAGGTCATGCAGAGAAAAGTCTAATGGTCCAGCTTGTACTGCAGCTCCGGATTCATGAAGTTCACGTAGTTTGTGCTGTAACTCCTGTATATAGGAAGCAATAGTAATATCTCCCCCTAATAGCGATGTATAAGCCGGGGAGAAAGGCTTAGCCTGTATAGGCGGATGTCCAAAAAGCATCTCAAATGGTGAAATATGTAAGTCTCCTCTAGGCCTGCTTCTAAGATAAAATAGGGCCAGAGGGAGAATTTCAGGCCATTTTAAATGGGTCTCAGTGCATAATTTGCCAATCATAGTCTTAAGTTCTTTATTCATCCTCTCCACTTGGCCTGAGCTCTGGGGGTGATATGGAACATGGAATTTTGGAGTTATCCCCAAGCAAGAATATATTTGATTTAAGACAGAATCGGTAAAATGACTCCCTCTATCGGAGTCAATACGTGCTGGTAGGCCAAAACGAGGGATAATTTCTTTTAAAAGTATCTTTGCAACAAAATCTGCTGTGGCTTGGGTTGTAGGAAATGCTTCCGGCCATCTGGTTAGTTGATCTACAATTACTAGACAAAATTTATAACGTCCAGCCTTTGGCATTGTTATGAAATCTATCTGTAGATGTTCAAAAGGTGTGTAAGCCAGAGGACGTCCCCCAAAGGCTTTTCCACGATATGCATGTTGGTTATATGCCTGGCAAATAGGACAGGCTGAACATACTTTAGAGGCTACAGTAGTTATACCAGGGGCTATCCATACTCTCTTGACAGAGTCCACGATGCCCTGGGTGCCAAAATGACCATTTTTATGAATAGATTGGCAAATTTGGTTATAGAAACTTCTAGGGAGCAGGGGTTTTCCTTCAGGTGACACCCATACTCCATTAATTTGTTTTGCTTTAAATTTTTGTTTCCATTTTTCCACTTCCTTTTCATTATAGGAGAGTGATAAATTTAAATTATCAGTGGTTGTTAATGTTAAAATTAATCCAGGTCCTTCTATGGCTGCTAGTTTTGCAGCGGCATCTGCTCGGTCATTTCCTCTAGAGACAGGGTCAGAGCCACCTGTATGGGCAGAGCAATGAACTACAGCTAGGGCTTTAGGCAGTTTGAGAGCAGAAAGAACTTCATTAATAATTTCTGCATTAGCTATGGATTTTCCAGCTGAGGTTAAAAATCCTCTTTGGAGCCATAGCATCCCGACTGAGTGACAAATGCCGAAAGCATATCTAGAATCCGTATAAATTGTTGCCTTTTTATCCTTGGCAATTATACAAGCTTGTTTTAGAGCTATGAGTTCTGCTCCTTGAGCGCTAATGTTAGAAGGTAGTGAAGCTGACCATTCAGTGGCAAATTCTGAGACTACGGCAGCTCCAGTGTAACGTATGCCATCCCTCATAAAAGAGGAACCATCGGTAAATAAAATCAGATCTGCATTGTCTAAGGGAGTGTCCAAGAGATTATCTCGAGGCTTTTCTGCCATGGACACTAATGTTTCACAGTTATGTAGTGGTTCTCCTGAAGTGGGTAAATCTGGAAGCAAGGTGGCAGGGTTAAGAGTTGAACAGCGTTTCAAGGTAATATTTTCACTATTTAATAAGGTTATTTCATACCTTGTAATTCTCTGATCCGAGAATGCCTGTGTTCTATGTTTTACCAATAATGCTTCAATCTCATGTGGGCACATTATTGTTAATGGACATCCCAATACTAAATCAATGGTTTTTGTTACTAGTAAGGCTGTAGCAGCTACTCCTCTAAGGCATGGTGGTGCTCCTGCTGCTACTGGGTCTAGTTGGGCAGAATAATAAGCAATTGGGCGCTGAGAAGGTCCCAAAGTCTGAGTTAACACACCAGAGGCTACTCCTCTTCGCTCATGCACATATAAAGTAAATGGCTTGTTGTAATCTGGGATGCCTAGAGCAGGGGCAGACATGATAGCCTTTTTCAGATCTGTTAGAGCTGACAAGTGTTCAGGCTCTAATTTGAGGGGTTCAGGAACTGAATCCTTTGTTAATGCTATAAGGGGTTTAGTGATTTCCCCATAGCAAGGAATCCATTGTCTACAAAACCCTGTTGCTCCTAAAATTGCTCTCAGCTGTTTCTTAGTGGTAGGAGCACTCAATTTTTGAATGTTCTCAATTCGTTTTGGAGAAATATAACGAGCACCCGCAGTCAAGATGAATCCCAAATATTCTACTTTTTGGAGACACCATTGAACTTTATCCTTAGAGATTTTATGTCCTCTTTTGTGCAATTCCAAAAGAAGGTGTTTGCTATCTTCTTGACATGTTTCTGCATCTGTTGAAGCCAAGAGTAGATCATCTACATATTTGATTAATTTGCTATTTTTAAATGTTATATTGTCTGTGTCTTGGCTCAAAATTTGCTCAAATAAGCTCGGACTTTCGACATAACCCTGTGGCAGCCGACACCAGGTATATTGTGAGCCCTTCCAGGTGAAAGCAAAAATATGCCTGGAGTTTTCATGTATTGGTATGGAAAAGAAAGCTGAACACAAGTCTACTACTGTAAAGTATGTAGCTGTGCTAGGAATAGATGAAATAATAGTATGTATGTTAGAAACTACGGAGTGTCTCTTTATAACGTGATTATTCACTGCCCTTAGATCCTGTACGAATCTATAGATGTGTTTGCCATCGGGTCCTTTTTTTGGTTTTTTAATTGGCAGGATGGGCGTGTTGTATTCAGATTTGCAAGGGATTATTATTCCCTGTTCTATTAATGAGTTAATAACTGGTGTAATACCCTCAATTGCCTCCTTTGAGAGGGGATACTGAGGGATAGAAGGAGGTGGGCTAGATTTAGTTTTTATCTGCACAGGAACAGCAGATTTAAGTAAGCCTACATCAGAAGAAGATGTGGCCCAAAGAGACTCTGGTATATCTTTAGGTATTTCAAAAATGGAAGGTTCTTTTGCCTCCTGGTTTTCTGAGAGAAGTACAGGGAGTAATTTTAAAGATTCCTCTGGTACTTCTAATGATAATGAGCCATCTGGGGAGCAGGTTATTGTGGCTCTGAGTTTGCATAGAAGGTCCCTCCCCAGCAAATTTAAAGGGGAGTCAGGCATCAAAAGGAAGGAGTGTTGTACCTCTAGGGGTCCTACAGACACCATTCTAGGAGGAAGTCTTTTAACTCTTTGGGTTATTCCTGATACTCCCATTACATTCTCTGAGCCAATAGAATAACATTGTAAATCAGGTGTTCTCTTTAATACAGACCAGGAAGCTCCGGTGTCTAATAGACAATCATAATAAGTGTTACCCACTTTTAAGGTAACATGGGGTTCATTAGTATGGGGAGGGCAGTGGATAGGGACAACGGGTAGTAGGACATCAGGGTCTGGGAAATCAAAGGTTGTATCCTCTGATTCCTGTGCCCCAGCCCCCCCCGGGCACCATCATTGTGTTTGGGATATTCCTTGGGCACCCCCCTGAAGGGCACCTCTCTGAGGGTCATTAGTACCTCGAGTAATTTTTGGACGAGCGCCATTTCTCATATATTGTTGAGTATTATCATTAAAATTTTCTTCAATTTGAGCATTGTCATTAAATTCCCAATTCCTATTTCTATAATTCTGGTTTCTAAAGTTCTTATTTCTATATTCATTATAGTTATTTCCATAGTCATTATTATAATTTCTAGAATTCTGGTTTCTATAACCATTATCATAATTTCTATAGTTATTATTTCTAAAACCATTATTAAACTGTGTATTCCTTCCAAACATCTTAAGAAAGGTTCTACATTCCATCATTTTGTGGCCCTTCTTCTCACAGAAGTGGCAAGTAATGGATTGATAATTGGATTTCTGGAGAGGGGCAATTGTCGTTGGTTCATTATCATGCCCACTTTCCAATTTAGTTATCCTATCTATTACACATCTCATTTTTTTCTTCATTTCCTCCATGTCATCATTATTCTCTTTCTCCTTTTCTTCGTTTCCCTTAAAAACATATATAGCTGTTTTTCGCAATTCTTCAAGGTCCATATCTGACCATCTTGGGCATTGTGTTTTAAAATAATTTTTAATTACTTTGCAAGAATTATTTACAAAGATTCTTCTAACTTGTCTTAAACTATTCTCTTTATTTAAGTCCCAATCTAAGTATCTGTCCCCAAACTCGATAATTCTGTCCATAAATCTGGAGGGTGTTTCGTTTTCCTTTTGCTTAATTTTTTCCAGTTCCATCCACTTATCTGTACTGTCCGCACATTCCTTCATGGCTGTGAGGATGGCCTCTCTACAACGGTATAGTTGTAGATAGTCCTCAGGATTATTATAGTCCCATTCGGGATCCTGAGATGGCCAATGTGCTGCATTACGCCCCCGGGTTTTGTTGACATGAGCAATTATTTTATTTTTTTCACGTTCACTTAAAAAAGCCTGTAGTAAGCTCTCAACGTCCTTGTAAGACGGATTATATTGAAAAAATATGTCTCCCATCTTTTTTGTTACTAGAAAAGGATCTTGTTCATATGTGGGGATATTTCGTGTAAATTCATTTATTTCTTGGGGAGTAAACGGTATCCTATGTCTTAAAGTCACCACATCCCCATTTCGTCCTATTTCAGGTACTTCTCTTAGAGGAAACAGGCCTCTAGTTGAATTTTGCACCTGTGGGTCAGTTTGACAAGGACAGGTTTCTCTAGGAGGACAAGATCTCCCTTGCATTGGAATTTGGTTTTCTGTAGGAGAAGGAACATGAGAAGCTGGGATTGCAGGGGAAGGGTTTTGGGGATTAAATTCAGACAAGATTTGCACTGCACGAGAGAAGCAGTCTGTTAACTGGGCTATAGGGAAGGTGTTTTCCATCTCTATTTCAGGGAAGGAAATTTCCTCATTCAAAGGTTCAGAAACAGGTCTGTTTCTGGTAGAGTGGGTGTTTGCCCATTGATCCTGTAAGAAACATTTTAGATCTTCTAATTGGGCTTGCATTTTTTCCTCAATTTTTCCTATTTTATCTTCCATATCTCCCATTTTATCCTCAATATTTCCTATTTTATTCTCAATATTTCCTATTTTATCCTCAAGTTTTTCTATTTTATTCTCAATATTTCCTATTTTATCCTCAATTTTTTCTATTGTATCCTCAATTTTTTCTATTGTATCCTCAATTTTTTCTATTTTATCCTCAATATTTTCTATTTTATCCTCATTTTTTTCTATTTTATCCTCATTTTGTTTTATTTTATCCTCATTTTGTTTTATTTTATCCTCATTTTGTTTTATTTTATCCTCATTTTGTTTTATTTTATCCTCAATATTTTTTATTTTTTCATCTCTAAATATAGTATTGAGGAGTACAAAAATGACAGTACCTATTAATATAAAAATTTGGAGGTATCCTTCATTCCTCAATGCCCCTACTTCTTCAGCTGCCATATAATTGTCAAAGAATGTAGTACTCATTTTTATATGTATATTTTGTAATTTCACAAAACACGTGGGGAGCAGGGCAAAGCAACAAACTTTCCACAGGGTTTTGTTTTTTTTTTTTTAATCCAGGAAGTTGTTCCTTAAGGGAAAGGATATTTAGAAACAGTTCTTCCAGCCAGGACTTTAGAGTCCTGTTGCTGAGATTTAAAAACAGCTGTTTTCTGTCTATCAGAGTCACACAGCTGGGAAGTATCTGAGGTCCGATTTGAACCCAGGACCTTCTGCCTCTAGGGCTGGCTCTCAATCCGCTGAGCTACCCAGCTGTCCCTTAAGATTAAAGGGAAGAAAAAGAAAAAACTGCTGATTCCAATTTAACTTAAGGAGAAAAGAGAAAAAGTTTTTTATACTCACGTGTTCTAGCAGCTGTGTCTTTAAGCCAAGTTTTTTTTTTTTTTTTAAAAAGGACTAAGTGGTGAAACAGTATAGTAAAAAGGCAAGGAAAAAGTTTTATTGAGAGGATTCTTTAGACTCCCGTGTGGTCAGCCACAATGTTACAAGGGAATCACCTTAAAAGACTGATATATATTAATTTAAGGTCGCCAAGGAATCAGCTATGTAATTCCTAAATGAAAAACTCAAGTCAGCCGTCAGCTTTTTTTGGAGTTTAATTACAATAGGAGTAAGAAAGGAATTAGAGATATATAGAGAGAGAGAAAGGGGAGAGAAGGGAATAGGGCTTAAATACCCCTTCTGTTTAGGCTGGGCCAAAAGGCCCAAGCCCTTAGATAGCTGGGGCAAAGAAAAGAGATCAGTCCCTATTACTCACGTGACCAAAATGGAGAAACAGTCTCAGAGGCCCCCACCTTCAGCTTCCTTCAGAGCAAGCTTCCTCAGAGCCCAGGAACCACACCGCTCCAAAACTCAATCCTCTCCCAGTCTCCAGACCCTCCTATCTTTAAGGACACCATCCAAGTTGCCTCCCCTCAGTCCTCACATCTACCAATCACTCTTCATCAATTTGCCTGTTAATGGAGGCTCTCGCTTAACCCAGGACCGCCCAGAGGTTTCTGGCTTTTTGCACATGTCTGTTGAAGGTCATATTTTCAAATGATTAAATCTATACTCCTTTGTTACAGCCCTTTCTAAATCCTGTTAACTTGAGTATGGTAGAGATTGGAATAATTAAATTTTGATCTAGGCTGCAGCCCTTACTCAATCTTATTAGGACTGAATAGGGTGGAGTATCTCCATTGTATCAATTCTAAAATCAATCAAGACTCAAAGAAATTCCTGTTCTATGCTCAAGCATAGGTCAAAGTCCTTTCCATTGTTCAGCAAAGGGTTTCTGTCCTAAAGTAATCTTAAGAAGGGAAGAGAAGGAACCTCCCATGCCAATGGAGTTCCCATTCCAATAGACTATCAGTAAGAAATTTTCCAAGTATGAAATATCCCAATGGTGAAATTTTCAACAATTATAAGTCTAAGGAAATTTGAGGTTTACACTGCCCCAAATAAATACATCATATTTACTTAAAAATACAAGTTGGAATGCACGATGGGAGAGTGATTCAGACCAAGTGCTCTGGGAAATTTGAGGTGGGAGAGAACACTTTCAGCTAAGAAATAAGGGAAGAATTCGTGGTGGAGGTATCACCACCTGACAGACCTGAGCTGTCTCTAAGGTTCTAGTAGAGTCTCTGGTCTGTGAAGGTACAGGGTGGGGAAAATATGTCCAGTTTATTTAGGTAGACTGATTTCTGCCCTTGGGAACGTAAGCCAGTTGTTGCCCTCTCTGCTGTAACTCTACAGGGAGGAAGAGGCAAAGAGGACATTGGGGGAGAAGGAGGACAGTGAGGAAGAGAAGAAAGAAAACGAGGAGGAGCTCACTGAGCTTTTATACACTGACAAACCTTCCCTCAAACCCCACCTGGGGAAATTCTTCTTCAAAGTCCAGCTGAAATGTTATATCTTCCACGAAGCCTTCTTTGATTTCCCCAGTGGAAAGTGTCATCTGAACTCAAGACCAGCACCAGAGAAAATGTCCTTGGCTGTTAACAAATACTAGTTAAAGTGCCTAAGTGGAAAAGCTGGAACAACTTGCAACATCTCAACAGAGCCATAAATGATTATTTGAAAATGTACATCTTTAGATTTTTTTTTTAGAAGTTGTTCTCTTAAACATTGCTGTAACCAAGGAACTAACTGTTCTCTTTTAGTCTGTAATCTAGGTTAAATTAGCCTATTGGGTCCATCCTAGGATGAAGAGTTTCCCAAGAAGCTTCTGGGGACTCTAAGGACAAGATGACTTTGAGCTTGGGACTTTGGCTTCCAGCCAACTGGTGATCCAGGCTGACAAGACTCATCTTCTAGATAGTTCTGAGTTGTTGCTTAGTTCCTACCCACCCTGGGACCATGGCAGGGAGCTAAGCTCTGCCTCAGTTAAAAGGCGAGACAACTTCCAGCTGGCTCTCTCTTCTCTCAAGCCTCTAAGTGGCATCATGTAACTTCAGGAGTTCCGGTGAGAAGTGAGGGCTAGCTGGTCCTTTCCCATTTTCACACTATACTGAATACTCTCATAGGGCAGCTAGAAGTGGAAAACTACTCAGTGAACTCACATTTGGGCTCCTGAATGCCTTTTCCCTCTCAGTCCTTCCTTTCCCCAGTAGGTACCCGAGCATCAACCCTGAGGTGGAGCTGTCTAGACTAGGTAGTGATGGTGACTTCATGAGAGCCAGAGACCCTGGATCTGGTGAGCAAAGCTGACTGGTGGCAAGACACTGGCAAGAGGAAGAGGTGAAGCCCCTGGCTTGGTTTGCCAGAAGATAATAATTTTCAGGGAAACAAGGCAGAGCTAAGGTGAAAAAATAAAGAGCCCAATCAACAGTTCTACAAACTTTTTTCTGTTTATTTTATTTTTTAAAGCTTACCATCAGTGTTAGAATCAATAGTGTGTATTGGTTCTAAGGTAGGAGAGTGATAAGGATTTGTCCAGAGTCACACAGCTAGGATTTATCTGAGTTTAGATTTGAACCCAGGTCCTCCAACTCCAGGTCTGGAGCTCTATCTACTGTGCTACTTAGCTACCTCTCCATTAATTTTTTTAAAAAACCCTTACCTTCTATCTTAGAATTAATACTGTGCGTGTGGGCAGTTGGGTAGCTCAGTGGATTGAGAGCCAGTCCTAGAAATGGGAGATCCTGGGTTCAAATTTGGCCTCAGACACTTCCAAGCTGTGTGACCCTGGGCAAGTCACTTAGCCCACATTGCCTAGCCCTTACTGCTCTTCTGCCTTGGAACCAATACACAATATTGATTCCAAGATAGAGGGTAAGGGTTTAAAAAAAAAGAATTAATACTATGTATTGGTTCTAAGACTGAAGAGTGATAAGATTTGGGAATGGGGGTTAAGTGACTTGTCCAGGATCACACAGCTAGCAAATGCCTGAGGCTAGATTTAAATGCAAAACCTCCCACAAACTTCTTTATGTTCCAATATCAACCAACTAGCAGAGTGTAATAGTCATGTGTTACTGAGTCCTGTTTTAAAGTTATTTTGCCAGTGTGCAGTGCAAGTCTTTTATGTCTGGCATTTTTTTTTTGTGTGTGCATAGGAAAAAAAATACTTCAGCTATACCTGATTCATATTGTAATCTGGATACTTCCCCTTTTGGGGAGACCTAGACATGAACTCCAAACTCCAAACTTCAAATGTAGACATACAGGAAGCTGGAGATGAGTATTTAGCAAGTTGAAGAATGTAAGAAAAGGGAGCCTGCTCACTCTTTCATTAGAGACCAGGTTCCCCCAGGACTACCTACCTAGCCTCAAAGCAGAGAAACCTCTTAGGGAGAAAGAATGGGCAAGAATGCAAGCCCCCAGGGTCTCACAGTGGTTTCCTAATGTTAGAAATTGGATTTTTTTCTTACTAAAAATGTACGTTCTTCTTGGTCACATTCTATTTTCCAGTAGTGTGAACTCGGTTTTTTCCCCCTGAGTTTAAGGGTAGGATTATTCGTGCCATATCCCCATGGCATCTAGCATCACACACCCTGCACATCACATGAAATGGAGTTTGAATATACCCTTCTAGAATCCTTTATTTCTTAACCTTTGGTTCCATTTCCCCAGCTAATCACTGGTCTTACTTGGGTCATAACCCATGTGGCTTCCCAATTCTGATTATTGCCAGAGAAAATAATGAAACTCTCCTGAAAAATTTACTCTAGAACAGCAGTTCTCAACCTCTCAATTCGTAGCAATGAGAATGCATAATGCATATCAGGTATTTACATTCCGAATCATAACTGTAGCAAAGTTACAGTTTTGAAGTAGCCACCAAAATCATTTTTGGTTTGGGGTCACTGCAACATGAGGAACTGTATTGCGGGGTCACGGCATTAGAAAGGTCGAGAACCACTACTCTAGAGCCATATTCTACCTTTATTCATCTCTTCTCAGCTGCCAACATATTCCCTCTGGTTTCTGTCCTAAATGTAAGCTCCTTAAGGACAGGGATGATGTCTCTTTTGTGTATATATCCTCAGAACCTAATACAATGCTCAGAATGCAGCATATAATACAATCAACTCTTGTATCTCAAACACTTCTAAACCTATGGAATTGCAGCTTAGGGGCCTCCTCTCCTTTGGAAGATTCATTATTGGGGAAGGCGGGACACCATGCAATTTTGGAAAATAGGAATATTTAGAGTCAGAAAAACTTAGTTCAGGACATCAATCTATATTTTCTTACCCGGGTAACGTTAGAGCTTTTGTTCTCTGAACTTCAATTTCCTCATCTGTAAAATGAGGGTATTGGCTAAATGAGCCTTCAAAGACCATTAACACCTCTAGATCTTGTTCTCTTAGCCTGTTGAACTTGTCTGTGTATAGGACAGTCCTGCAGATCCCACCATCATGACAAAAAATTTCCCTGTGCTCAGAGCAATATGAAGTAAATGAATGAATCATATAATGTTGGAAAACTTGTGTGGAAACTTATTAAAATAAAATAAAGATAAAACATTAAAAAAAAGACTGGTCACCAGTCGCCACCTTTGGGAGCTTGTCGTGTTCTCACCAGCTTGCCCAATGCCAGGATGGTCAGGTAGGCATGGGGTCAGAGGTCTGGCCCCCTATGACTGCCTGGGCTCCTGCTGCCTTTGCCCACCTTGGTCCCCTGGCTAGCTCCACAGCCGATTTGGTCCTTCTTTGGCTTATACCAGTCTACTCTCCCTCTTTGTTCCCATTGCCATCTGTCTGGGCTTCTACTTCACTTATTACCTAAATATTCTCCTTTAACTTGTTTGTTTGACTTGAATTGATCCTGTCTGCTTGGCTCTCTGTCCTGGGTTTTAATAAATTTGGTTGCCAAGAGCCTCTGATTGGCCTTCTCAGTTATGTCTTCGAAGAAAAATTCTGTCTCCTGGGGTTGAGGGAACAGATATTGGGCAGCCCTTTATTCCCTTCTTTTCTGTTCTGGGGCAGCAATCTGCCTTCCCTCCTGGGTCTGGCTGCTTTATTTGTTCCATGGGACTTGGGTAAGGTGCCATCACCTGATGATGGGCCATGAAGTCCCCTTCAGACAACAGAGGTTCCAGACCCTTCCCAGAGCGTACCCCCTGGGTCCTTCAGGTCACAGAACTCCCATGCCTGAGCATATCATCCTTCCTGGCACAGTTCTCTTTCATGCCTTTCAGAAGGCCTCTCTGGATGGGATCTATTCTATGAACTACAGATATGATGGAATCCTGTGGAGGAAAAGGATGACTTCAGTTCATCTTGGGAGGAAAGTTAGATTTCAGAGTTCAGTTGAATGTTGCTATCAATATGCTCAGCCCTGGCTTTGGAGACCTCCAGCATCTTCTCTGGGGTCCAAGAACAGCTTAAGCTGAAAGGGGAACAGCCTGGCTCTCCAGGAGAGTGAATGAATTCAGCTTTTAAAAATCGAAACATTGGCATATGCTGTTCTGAGTCTTCCAGGTTACATGAGAGGGATTTGTCAATTTAGTTCTCAGGGCATCAAAGGGAAGCCCTTTTTGTACTGTGGCTGTTTCAGAATCAGTTTCTAAGTGGGTATTTTGCTTGGTTCTTGAAAGCAAAGCTGCCTCAGGCCTGTTTTCCCACTTTTAACCTGAAGCTTATCAGCCACATTTACCAGCAGCTCCTCCTGAACACACTGTCCTTGCTGCTTCTTATTCAGTAATTCAACAAACATTTGTAAAACATCGACTCTAAGTCAGACCCCGAGCCAAGTGCCTGGGATACAAAACAGGCCACAATGAAGACCTTCCCTTCAAGGGTTTGCCATATAGCCCATCTGCAATGATGGGTTGGGTAACCCAGGCTTCAAGCATGCTAAATTTTGCTCAAGTGGAGCCTGCTAAGTCCCCTCCTAAGGTGTGATTGGCTGCCATTGTCTTTAAAAGAGGTCAGACCAAGCCAGTGGCTCTCCTCCATCTTTTGTCTGGTTCTTTTCTGTGAATCCTATATGCTGTGCCCAGTGTGGGTGCCATCAACTATACAAGTGGGAGGGGAGGGATTAGCTTTCCTCTGTTTACCTCTCTCTGTTGTTCAATTGCTTCAGTTCTGTCCGACTCTTTGTGACTCCATTTGGGATTTTCTTGATAAAGCTACTGGAGTGATTTGTTATTTCCTTCTCCAGATCATTTTATAAATGAGAAAACTGACTTGTCCATGGTCACACAGTTAGTCAGTGTCTGAGGCCAGATTTGAAGTTGGGTCTTCCTGACTCTAGACTTGGTGTCCTAAACACTGTGTTGCCTAACTGCCCAGTTGTTATTGTACTTTTTGAAGCAAATTTTCTTTTGGAGAAGGTCTATTTTTCCAAATGTACCCCCATCTTTTTACCATGAATTCTCCCTCCATCAGACTTCCCTTCCCAGAACTTCTATGACTGGTCATCTGGTACAGTTCTCTCTCTCTCTTTTTTTTTTTAACCCTTACCTTCCGCCTTGGAGTCAATACTGTGTATTGGTTCCAAGGCAGAAGAGTGGTAAGGGCTAGGCAATGGGGGTCAAGTGACTTGCCCAGGGTCACACAGCTGGGCAGTGTCTAGGGCCAGATTTGAACCTAGGATCTCTCGTCTCTAGGCCTGGCTCTCAATCCACTGAGCCACCCAGCTGTCCCCTGGTACAGTTCTCTTGAGTGTCTTTCTATAAGTCCCTTGTATAGAACGAATTGACCCAACATGCTGGAAGTGTCCTTCTACTCCCTTTAATATTTTTGGTGAGCTGGTACCAGTTCAAGACTCTGACTCTCTGGTTATTATAATTGAGATTAAAATATATGTGAACAAATAACTGTCATAGAAGGCAGAAAACATGAAGGGGTTGAGAGAGGCATACTCATTGCCAAATGAACTCAGATGTTTCCAGTGCAGGGAATACTAGCATGGGGGTGGAGGAGATTGTCCAAAGACTCCTTTTGAAGATGCAGATGGGTGGAGTTAGGCTCAAACCCTGGGGCTCAAAAGGTGGGAGACACAGTTTTGTATCAACCCTTTGAATGAGCTCAAACTTATAGGCAGAAGAATCTAGTGCAACCGGAAATCAACGCCAGCATTTCCACCTGGCAGATCCTGCCACATAAAAGGGTATCTCCTTTTCATTTACTCAAGTTAGCAGCCTTAGAGATATTCTTGACTCTTGTCACTCTCTCACCCTATCCAAGCAATTGACAAAGTCTGGGCTACTTGGCCTTCAGGGCATATCTCCTTTCCCAAACTCCCCTAGCACCACTCTTAGGCCCTGAGCACCTCTCCCCTGAACCATCAATCAGTCGGTCATATTAAGCTCTGCATATGATATTGAAGATCTAAATATAACAATGAAACAATCCCTGACTTTAAAGCTGGGATTCTAAACCTTACTGGGTAAGGTGGACCCCTTTGGCAGTTGGTGAAACCGATGAATCCTTTCTCAGAAGAATATTGTTGAATAATTGAAGTCAATGCGAAGTTTCAGTTACAGGTTAGTGGAAACAAAGACATCATTTTTTCTCATCCAAGCTCCTGGACTCCCTGAAGTTTATCCACATAGCCCTTAGGGGGTCTGCAGACCCTTGTTCAGAACTCCTTCCTTAAGTTTGCAGTCTGTCAGAGGACACATAACATGTACACATTTAGGTAGAGGCAAAAACATATAAAGTAATTTTGGGAGATTAGGAAAGGTCTCATAAAGGAGATGATTCTTGTGTTGGGCTTTGGAGGAAGACTAAAGGGATTGACTTTTTTTTTTAAACTCTTACCTTCCATCTTGGAGTCAATACGGTGTGTTGGCTCCAAGGCAGAAGAGTGGTAAGGGCTAGGCAATGGGGGTCAAGTGACTTGCTCAGGGTCACATAGCTAGGAAGTGTCTGAGGTCAAATTTGAACCCAGGACCCACGTGTCATGGCCATGTCCCCACATCTCACAGATGTCTCTGTGTGAAGCTCCCAATACCAGTTCAGAGTCTAGCCTCATACCAAAATGGAGATCTGAGTGGCCATGAGGTGACTTTCTCAGGTAGGATGTGAAGAAAGGCAAAAGCAGTCCCTGATCTGAATGAGTTCACATTCTAATGAAAGACAGCCTGTAAATAATTAGGCACATACAAGATATATGCAGAATAGTTGGAAGCTAATCTCAGAGGGGAAGCATTAGCAGCTCAGTAGAAAAGGCTTCCTGAAGAAGTGCGATTTAAGTTAAGGCTTGAAGGAAGCCAGGGGAACCTTAAAGGACAGAACCCTGGGGGATATTCATGGTTTGTGCACATGGCATGAATGGAAAACCAGCAGAGGAGACTAAGAAGGAGCACCCACACATCCAGGAAGAGAATCAGGTCTAGTTAGGGTCATGAAAACCCTGAAAAGCAAGAGTACCTGGTGTTTGACAGTGTCAAGAAGGTTGAAGAAAGGTCAAAAAGGATGAAGACTGAGAAAAGGCCATTACATTTGGAAATGAAGTGATTATTGGTAGATAGTGACCAACCATGATTCCAGAGGACTAATGATGAATTAAGTTATTCACTTCTTTGATGATTCAAGATGCAGAATGAGACAGACATTTTTGGACCTGGATGCTGTGTGAATTGCTTTGTTTTTAATTTTAAATGAAAGAATGGTTGGGAGGGAGAGAAAATAAATAGGGTAATTGAAAAATGAAAGATCATAGAAACAAGCAAAAATCATCATTGGCAACTTTAGAGGCAACTGTTTTAGTTGAATGATGAGGCTGGAAGCCCAGTTGAAGGGTCTTTAGAAATCATTGAGAAAAGAAGATTTGGAGCTACTGAATGTAGATTACTCTCTCAAGGAGCTTAGCTGTAAAGGAGACAATAGATTTTAGGACTATACCTGTCACAGATAGTAGTATCAAGTGAGGATTTACTAAAGATGAGGAAGACAAGAACATGTTTATTGGCAGAAGGGAAGCACCTAGTAAAGATGGAGAGACTGAAGATAAGAGAAAACTGGGACCGCCTATTGGAGAAGACAAGAGTGGATGGAATCAAGGGTAGAGGTAGAAGGAATTGCCTTGGCAAAGAGAAGGGCCACCTCTTCATTCAGGCAGGAGTAAAGGAGATTGTGTGTGTGTGTGTGTGTGTGTGTGTGTGTGTGTGTGTGTGTGATAAGAAGGGGAGAAGGAGGAGTTTATGGCAAGGGACCTCAATGTTTCCAGTGAAGTATAAAGGGAAGTCCTCTGTTGAGAGGGCAGAGGAAAGGAATGCTTTGAGGCTTGAAGAGAGATGAAAAAAATTTAGAACAGTGGTTTTGGAGGGTCAGATAGTGAATTAATTAGGAAGACATAGAAATATTGCTTAGCTGCCTTGAGGTCTCAGTGGAGATTAGATGGCCTATATTATAGTGGACCCAGTTGATCTATTTTTGTGATTTCATCTAGCTATGATCAGCAGCATGTGAATCGAAGTGAAGGAAGTAGATATGAGAGTGATCTAGCTGTGCCATATTGGGTAAATCATGCATCCTTTCTGGGCTTCAGTTTCCTCCCTGTGTAAAATGAGGGGGCTGGGTTAGATGATCTTTAAACTCTGATATCCTAAAATTCTAATATTCTATGAATTTAGTAGTCCTGGTCCTCATTGGGTAGCTCTAGAGACTTACCAGAAAATGGCTTGAGCATCACCACATATCTATGCTTCCTACTATATGTGTCCCCTGGATCTTCCCATTAAATCCCTTCTTGGAGACCATCCGAACACCAGGAACACAGACACTTGGTGGGATGACTGCCAGGTCTCTCACATGTTAGATAATGAACTGAGTGTTAATTAAGCAGTCATGGGGAGGATGTTTCCTGTGGCACTGCTTTGCCCAGAAAGTCATTAATTGCTCAGAAATCCCCAGCCCAAAGCCCAAAACTGTTATTCCAAATCCCTCAGAACATCCTGTTCCTTTGGGTGTTTTTCCTACCATTACATCTTCAAGATGAGTTTTTGTTTCCTACCGAGTTTTGTTTCCTTCTGCTAGGACCTCTCCTCTCACCAGTGATTGTCTAAAATAATTATGGAGATACCAGGGCTTTATTCAAAGCCCATAGACTGGCCTTACTTGCTTTGTTTGGTAGTTCAAGCCACCTGGATATATGGAAGGGATTTGTAGCCTACCATCTAAATTAGAAATTCTAAATTTCCATAGACCAGGTTTAATCTTGAAAGCATCTCAGTATAATTCTTTGCTTCATGCCTTTAGCCAGGGTCTCCCCTAGAAAGAGAATTCTCCCGTAGGAACTTTGCTCATGATTAGATTTCTATAATTGAAAGAAACGTGTCCATTTTTTTCAGAAGATAAGTACAAACCCAAGCTATCAAAACAAAGAATACAGGAAAGATTTGCTTTATCCCAGTAAAACTCAAAGTACTTGTGTATGTATGATCCCATAAAATTTTAAGACAGCTCCCCTTCCTTCTTAGCCTATAAATTGTCAAGACAATCCTTTTTTTTGCCTTCTTCCAACTTATTTTACCACTTTGGGTTTGTCTTTCTTGGTTTCATTGGAGGGTCAAGCATCTATATCCTCCTAGTGAGCCCTCTCAGAGGAGGGAATCCTCTAGACTTCAAGCACCACTCAGGATGGAGCAACCCCAAAGAACGGAGAGGTCAGGTTTTCATAAGGGAGGGAATCCATCCTTCTCCCAGCATCTGCACAATTTACATAACCCATAATATCAGTGCAGAGTAAGATTGAGAACATAACATGACCCTTTTACTTGGTCCAGGAACTTTGTATAATCTAGAAATATCATTGCTTAGAAGCTGCCAGGTTTCAGTTGATTCAGGCTTTTATTCTTCTAGCTTCCAGTTTGACCAGGAGCTCTTTGTCATTCGACCACCACCATTGTGGCAACCTTAAGATTCCACTGAGAGGTTGCCCACATGTGCAGACCTCCCTAGAATCTAAGTGTCTGTTTCATTCTTTTCCTTGAGTCTCTGGGTTTTTTGCCTTTAGCATCCAGACTTTCTTGCTTTACTTTGTGATCCAGAGTTATCACTTTTATCTGTGTGGAATCCAAAGAATTTTTAATTTTTGTAATTCCTTGGGCTTGCTTTCTGCTTTCTTTGTAGTTCTCACTTTATCTTCTGGTAAAAATATGTGTGTGTGTGTGTGTGTGTGTGTGTGTGTGTGTGTGTGTACGTGTGCGTGTATCTATTCTTTTTTCAATTTCCATGGATTTTCCAAAAATGTTTAGTTTCATATTAATCTTGTTCTGAGATTCTTAGTCACACTCAGTTCTTCCTTTATTTCATCTCATGATATGTTTGCCAATTCCATTCCCTCCTTTAGTTTCTATGGTATCAACACTGGAAAATAACAATCCCTGAAGAATTAAGAATTAATTTCACATGGAAGTCAATGGGAAAGGTGTATGACTGGAGGAAGCAGGCTGCAGTATTTGACCATAGGAGGAACTCTGAAGAATAGAAGAAAAAGATTAAGGAGATGTATGATCAGAAGAGAAGATGAGTTGGCCTCATGGGAAGGGTGAGGGATGATAGGTGGATAGTCACCATGTTCCACTGGCTTCCTTGTGTTATTAGGAGAAAGTGAGGAAGTCTCCAGCATCTTGAGTGGACCATTTGTGGGGAATTTATGGGAGGCCATGGACAAGAGTCACCCAGGAGGGTTGGTAGATACTGAGGGATTGAAATCTCTATGGTTAGAAGAAACTTCTAGACTGATGACATTATAGCTCCATTTGAAAACCTGTCAACAAATTGAGTGTGACTTGAGGAGATTCTAGTTTTGTTTCTAATACTTCTAAGGGTGCTGTGTGAGTCTATTTTCCTTCTGATATTTTTGCCTCCACTTTTTTTTAGCTATTACATTTTTTCATCATGTCAGAACTCTTGTTTATTCATTTTATACTCCCTCCTTTCCCTCAGGAGAATTTTTCTTCTTCTGAGGTTTTCTTGTGATTTTGCTCCCTCAATAGTCTATTTTTTCTCTTGCTGGAGATATTGAAGAGATGGGCTCTCCTGCAACTTCTTATTTTCACACATTCCCAGAAATACTCTTTGAGTTTCTCTTTCCAATTTTGTCTACAAATGTTTTCAAGATTATGACTTAGCTAGGTCTTACAAAAAGTCCTTTGATGGGACAGGTAGGTGCCTCAGTGGATTGAGAGCCAGGTCTAGAGATGAGGTTCTAGGTTCATATATGACCTCAGACACTTCCTAGCTGTGTGAACCTGGGCAAATTATTTAATTCCCAATTGCCTAGTCATTACCATTCTTCTGCATTGGAACCAGCACAAAGTATTGATTCTTAGATGGAAGGTAAGGGTTAAAAAAGGCCTTTGAAGGCTCATTTTCCTGTCAACTGCTTTTTGTTATGTTGTGAGCCTTAAAAATTTTTTTTATTTTGTCATTTTGAACTTGAAAAACACCAACAAACATGAACAATTCTATATACAAAGAACAAAAACAGGATTTGTATATGAAATTGAAAGTCTTTGTAGGATATAGCTTTTCTTTAAAAAGTACACAATAAATTCAATTTGCTAGTTTCAAAACTATCTGACTTCTCAGTGTTTCCTTCTAAATGTTTTTACGTATTCTTCTGTTTATTTAAAACACTTATTTATCTATGTTTTATTGGTTCTTTATGTCATTACATTATGGGCACTTTTCCACCCTCTCCCCTACCTTGAGTTTTCCTTTGTGTCCAAAAAAATTAAGCACAAATATTGGAAATCAAAACTTTGGCTAATTATATAGAAAATATTCTTTCCCAATAGTTCTCCACTTCTGTGTTGTGAAGGAGGATAGATATATTCTTCTCATTATCTCCTCACCTGCTTTTACACATTCAACTTTTCTTTTCTTACCATTTCATTTATAGTGTTGTGGCCACTGTGAATACCGTGCCCTAGCTTTTGCTTGATTTGCTCTGCATTAGTTCAAGTTTTTGAATCTTCCCAAATTTCCCTTTTTTTTTGTCTTCTCTGAATTTGAAAAAAAATGCTTCATTGACATTTTTCTTTATTTTTCTTTTTTGAAGGAATATCATTATCACTGTCTTCCCTCTCCTCCAAAATTTCCCTCCTCCAAATAACATTTCTACTTCTCCCCTCCATTCCTCTCTTGCAACAAATATACAGTCAAGCAAAACAAAGTTACACATCTCATTCTGCACTTTTAGTCTGTTATCTTCCTTCTAGGATGTTTTATTATTGATCCTCTTAAGTCATGGTTGATCATTTCATTCATTGGCATTTCTAAGTCTTTAAGTCTTTTTTTCCTTTAAAGTGTGGAGAGAAAGTCTCTTGACTTTCTGCTACTGAGATGGAGCAAACAGCAGTTGGAAATTGATGAACAGTGATGACAATTGGTGGTGGTGGGGGGGAAGGGCTACTTGGAGAGTGACAGTTGCTCTCGAAGGACTCTTGCTTTTCTGGCCCTCGGACTGGAAGGAGCTCTCTCTCCCTGTATCCAGATAGAAGTACCTCTATTCCTGGATTTTCCCAACTGTGTGCTCCACCTGGATTCCTGTGATCTTGTCATCGAACAAAAGAATTTAAGGGGAGCGGTTTGAACTGTAAGGCCCATCTTTAGGGGTGCCAGCCTGAAGAGATAGGCCCAACCTTGCTGTCTACTGCTAAAGACTTTTAACTTAACTTAAGAAAACTAGCACAGATTAGCATAGACAGGAATAAAAGAAATCCTCCACCAGTCTGTGAGGCCTTGGCCTCATCTCAACAGCTGAGAGAGACTCAAAACGAATCTAGGGAAATCCTGATTCCCTCTTCCCTGATATCTTCCCAACCAAAACTTGTTATTAAATTCATCTTGAATTAAATAAACTGCAGTCAGATAAGAGGACTATCATTTCAGGGGAACACAGAGGGAGCTGAACCTAAGGACAGTCATTTAACTATAAATGGTCCTTGTTGGACCCCCGCCAGGCAACCTTGGTCTAAGGGAGACTTGTCCCTCAGGGGGGTCCATGCTTACCTGCTCTGGGGTATCTTCAACATCAATCAATAGAGAAGATATCCCCTTAGGCTATCATAGTTGGCCCATTTCTAAGGAACCCCATTTTTCAAAGATAGCCTCTTAGCAGGGGGTCACTCTCTCCTTTTACCTCACCAGCATCCATATTCCCTCTATCCCTTCAACTCCTCCATTCCCTGAACAAAACCTTCCTTATCCCCTTACTCTTCAATCCCTACAATTCCTTTAACTATTACAATAGTATTATAGTTATTTTATAAATTATTCTTCTGGTTCTGCTCATTTTAGTCTTCATCATTTCAAACAAGTCTTGCTAGGTTTCTTAGAATCTATCCCTTTTGCCATTTCTTATAGTACAATTGGGACAGCTAGGTGGCACAGTGGATAGAGTACCAGACCTGAGTCTCATCTTCCTGACTTCAAATCTGGCCTCAGACACTTACTAGCTATGTCACACTGGGCAAATCACTTAACCCTATTTGCCTTAGTTTCCCCATCTGTCACATGAGCTGAAAAAGGCAAAACACTTTAGTATCTTTTCCAAGAAAACCTTAAATAGAGTCACGAAGAGTCAGATATAACTGAAAATCACTCAACAACAAAATAGTACAATTATATTGCATTATATATATCTCCATGCCATATTTTGTGTAGCCATTCCTCAATTGATAGACATCCTTTGCTTTCCAATTCTTTGCTATAACAAGTACTGCTATGAATAATTTTGTACAGGTGAATTCTTTCCCTCTTTCATTTATCACATTGGAGTATATATTTAATAGTGGTATGGCTAGGTCAAAGGGTCTGCATGGTTAAAGGATTTTTGAGGTATATTTCCAAATTACTTCCAGAAGGGCTGGATTAACTCACAAGGTTCATATAACACTGCATCAGTGTGCCTGACTTCCTTAAATCTCTCTAACAATTATATAATCTTCTGGATATGAGATGGAACTTCAGAATTATTTTGATTTTCATTTCTTCTATTATTAGTGACAGAACATTTTTTCATATAGTTGCTTGCTTTCCTTCTTTGGAGAACTGTCTATTCATACCTTCTACCTTTTAAATGTTTAATTGAAGAATGTCTTTTATTCTTATATGCTTTGGATACTAGACATTTATTAGAGTAACATACTACAAAGATTTTCTCCCCCAGTTAACCATTTTTATTCTTATTTTAGATATACTGCTTTTGTTTGTGTAAAGGTTCAATTTATGCAATTGAAACTACCTATTTCTATCTCTTATGATTCTTTCCATATCTTTTTATTTTTTAAAAAGAACTCTTGCTTCCACTTAGGAACTCTGATCAACAGAATGACCATCCACATTTCTAGAAGACTCATCTTGAAATATATGATGCACCTCTAGGTAGAGAGGAGATTGGCTCAGAGTGCAGATTGATGCAAAAATGTTTATTTTTTTGACATAGCTAATTTGGGATTTTTATTGTTGTTGTTTAACCAATATGCTTGTGCTGGCTTTTGTTTTTCTTGCTTTCTCAGTGGGGTTGGGAGTGGAAAGAGGGAGATTTGGGAGAGAGCATGATGACCCCAAAATAAAATAAAAGAGAATAGAATAAAAAAACCCAAACTCTTCATTGTCTTATCTATAGTTGTGAAAGATATCACCTTCTCCACTCCTAATTTGTTTATGATATGACCTTTAAATCTGGGCCATGCATTGACTCGGAGCTTATTGTAGTATATGAGACTTTTATTTAATCTAATTTCTGTCAGATTGTTTTCTAGTTCCCCAGGTTTTTTTTTTATTAATTTTTTTTTTTATCATACAGTGAACCCTTCTCCTAGAAGCTGGACTTTGGACTTCTTGAAAACTATGCTACTAGGTTTGTTTGCTTTTAGTTCTTCTATATCTAATTTGTCCCTCTAATCAACATTTCTAAGTTTTAGCCAGGAGCAAATTGTTTTTTATGATTTTTACTTTCTAGTATAGTCGAGATCTGGAACTGCTACCCCTCCATTCCTTCTTATTTATTTTTATTATTTCCCTTGAGATTTTTGACCTTTTCTTCCTCCAGATCAATTGTGGTTTATTTATTTATTTTTAGTTTTATAAGGTAACCCTTTAGTAGTTTGATTGATAGGACTCCATTTTCTTCTAGACTCTTAGATGGAATGGTCAGGTGATATTTAGTTCTGACCTCAATTTTTTGGACTCTTGCTTCTGGCTCCTACCAGTTGAAGAAATTGAGAGAATTGAAGAGATTAGGACAGCCAAGTGCTTAATTGTAGGAATTGAGTGAACCACACTGACTCCATCTTGTGACTTGATTCTGGAGCTAGCTCAATTCCCTTTCTGTTCAGTTATGGGTCTAGTTCAACTTTTGTCTTAGAAGAAAATTTTATTCAATGGTAGGACAAAATCTTATTTCACTATTTAAACCTAACCCTGCATGGTAGGGAAGCTGGACCATCTCTACCTGATGTTCAGAAATCCTTAACTAAAGACCTAGACCAGTGATGGTAAACCTTTTAGAGACTAAGTGCCCAAACTGCAACCCTCATGCCACATGTGAGCCCCCTACTTTACCCTAGACAGGGGAGCGGGGAAGCACTCCCATTGGGCTCCTAGGCAGAGGGGCTGGTGATGGGAGAAATGTCCTCAGGCATGCATGGAAAGGGAGAAGGGAGCAGCCCCCCTGGCACACTCTGGCACACATGCCATAGATTCACCAACATGGATCTCGATTATGCTGACTAGAAACAGAATTAGACCCAAAGACTGTTGCAAAGAATTTTTTCACAATTGTACATCTTAAACAACCCATATATCTTATTTGAAAACTGTCTGAAACTGATCAATCATTATTGTTCCTATATTCCTTTGATTGTTTATCAACACTTGGAAGGAGTGGGACACTTCTTTTTCTGATTTCAGGGAATTTATCTGTTCACTCTTCCCATCTCAATTTGGAAAGTCCTTAATCTTTCATTCAACTAGAAATCAGATCTCCAATTGTTGTATTGTTTCCTTTTAATTAATTGTCCTTATTTGAGTAATTGTTGTTAATGGATAAAAGTCTGTCTTGTCCTATATTCAGGGTCTAATTCTAAGCTGAGGAAGGGAGCTGGTCCCAGGTTGTTGGGCAATTGCCAAGCATTGTGTAAAAAATTGATCTGCTGAGAAGATCAAACCTTTGTTTTCCCAATAATTTCATCTTTTACCTCCCACACTATACAGGCATACTTCATTTTATTGTGCTTTGCAGAAATTGTATTTTTTTACACATTGAAGATTTGTGGCACCCTCATGTTGAGCAAATCTATCAGTGTCATTTTTCCAACATCATGTGCTCTCATCATGTGTCACATTGGTAATTTTCACAGTATTTCAAACTTTTAAAATTATGATTATATATATAATGATGACCTGTGATTGGGTGATCTTTTATATTACTATTGTAATTGTTCTGAGACTCCATGAACTGTGTCTATATAAGACAATGAAATTAATTGATAAATGTCCTGTTTATTCTGACTGCTTCACCAAATGGCTGTTCTCCCTTCTCTCTCCCTTTCCTCAGACCTTCCTATTTCCTGCGACATGACAATATTGAAATTAGGTCAATTAATAACCCCACAATGGCCTCCAAGGGTTCAAGTTAAAGGAAGAGTCAATTGATGAGGCAAACTTCATTTCTGTCTTATTTTAAGAAATTGCTACAGTGTAAGGATAATTTTATAGTTGTGACTTATATCTAAATTAATTATTGGTCACCATGGTATATCCCAAATAATAAAATACCCAACTCAGCTGGGAATTATGGTCATTTTAATTAATATAGAGAGAAGGAATTAAGGAGAAGAGAGAGAGAGAGGAAAGAGTTAATTTAAATTGCTCTGACTCAGGCTGAGTCAGGCAGGAGTTAAAGCCTTGGCCAAAGGGGCCTCCCCTAAGCCCAAGGGAAAAGGAAGTCAGTCTTATTACTCACCACAAGACCATCTCACAGAAGCTTTCTGAGGGAGCTCCTCCAGACTCGAGTTCCAGGATTGAACTGGCGCCCAGCCTGCTCACAGGAAGTGATCAGCCAGATTCACCTCTCCGGGGAAAGAGAGTGAAGAGAGGAAGTGATGCGCCCTATATAGACAGTTTTATACCACTTTCCTGGGTCTTACCTGTACCAATGGTAGCTTAGCTTGACTTAGGACAGCCCAGGGATCTGTCAACTGTTTCTGTACATGTCTGTCAAAGGCCATCCTCCTAAATACTTAATCCTTAAGTATGGGTGCAGACATTACTGACCTTGTTAGACTAAGTAGAGTAGAGCAATGTAAAGTTCCCAAGACATTCCTGATTCTGTTAGACCAAGAATCTCCATTGTTAAAATCAGGAAATAGCTAAATCAAATCTTTTAAAGTATGGTCTGAGTAGGGTGGAGTAGTTTTAAAGTTCACAACAGCTGCCCTAACCTTCAACAACCACTATCCCAATCAGTCATCAACCTTCAACAATGTAGCTAGGTCCTCTACCAGCAAAAAGATACAACTTGTTGAAGGTTCAGATGCTAAATGTTTAGCAATAAAGTATCTTTTAACTGAGGTGTGTACATTTTTTAGAAATAATACTATTGCATATTTAATAGTGTACAGTAATAGGGTGTAAACATAACTTTACTTAATAGACTACAAAATAGTGTACACAAAAAATTTTATGTGACTCACTTTATTGCAACATTTGCTTTATTGTGGTTGTCTGGGACTGAACCTGTAATATCTCCAAGGTTTGCCTGTTGTACCTACACTTAGAATGCTGACAGCTGTTAGGCGCCCTCTGATCATCTGGGATCAGAGTGCTGTGATCTTCAGTGCCCTACAGAGCATCTCATGTTGGAAAGGTTCAGAGTTCTGTCCCCATCCTGAGGAATCCAGGTCAGAGTATTGTTAGCTCTTTGTTCTGTGTCTTTGATCTTTTTCCTTTTTCTTTGCTCTCTTTGGGGGGTATAGAGTTAGGAGTGGTATCATTGCATTAAAAGGATATATACAGGTTACTCACTTCTTGGGGAAAGTTCCAAATTGCTTTCCAGATTGACCAGAGCAGTTCACCATTTTATCAGTAGTCCCCCCCCGCCCTTTTTTAAAATAAATACTATTGATTGGAGAAGGCAAATTTAATCTCATAAATATTGCTGAGAATTGGTGGGCTGAAATATGTGACTGGTGAATATGGCTCTTGTTGAGTTTACCTTTTTAAAAAGAAAAAGGCAGTTTGGATAGCATGTATATTAAGCATTATATATGTGTGTATATATACATACATACATACATACATATATATATATATATATATGTATATACATTCCATCTTGTGACTCAATTCTGGAACTCAGTTCCTTTCCATTCAATTATGGTTCTACTCCAACTTCTGTCTTGTGAGAAAACTTTATTCATTTATGGGAATTGTGAGATTAGTATAATAACATGAAATTTAAATAGGGATAAATTTGAAATCTTTTACTTGGGTTAAAAAACATGACTAGACAGCAGTTTGTTTAAAAAGATCAGGGATTTTTAGAGGATTATAAAGCACAGTGTGAGTCAGCATCTAGACTTGTAGTCAGAGAGACCTTAGATCAAATCTGACCTCGGATACTCTCTAGCTATGATGTGACCCTGAACAAATCTATTAACCTCTTTCTGCCTCAGTTTCCTCATCTGTAAAATGAGTGTAATGATAGCATCCACCTGCCAGGGTTGTTGTGATATCCAGTGAGATGATATTTGTAAAGTACTTTGCAAACCTTAAAGTCTCATATAAATGTTGGCTATTATTATTATCGCGTGGGGTAGCCAAAATGAAACAAAACTAACATGATCTTGGGCTTCATTAAGGGAGGTAAAGCTTTCAGGAATAAGGAGGTCCTGATCCTTTAGTATTTTGCCTTAGCCAGACTAAATCTGGAGCATGATATTCGATTCAGCCACCACACTTTAGGAAGACCTTGCCATCATGCAGTGTGCCTGTTGTTCAGTTGTTCAGTCATACTGATTCTTTGTGACACCGTGGACCATAGCACAGCAGTTCCTTCTGTCCTACATTATCTCCTGAAGTCTATCTAAGCTCATGTTCATTGCTTCCATGTTACCATCTATCTGTCTCATCCTCTGCCATCCCCTTTTCCCTTCAATCTTACCCAACATCAGAGTCTTTTCCAATGAGTTCTATGTTTTCATTATGTGGTCAAAGTATTTAAGCTTCTGTTTCAGTATTTGATCTTTCAGTGAACAGTCTGAATTAATGTTTTTAAGCACTGACTGATTTGATCCTCTTGCTGTTCAAGGGACTCTCAAGGAAGCCAGATAGAATGATAAATAAAGGACTTTGAGTCCATATCGTAGGATCCTTTGTTGAAGGAATTGGTGACATTTAGTCTAGAAAAGAGAAGACTCTGGGTAGTGCCGATAGATGTGTTGAGTATTTGGAGGACCATTATTCAGAAGTGGGATTAGACTTGTTCTATGTGGCCCCAGAGGAGGAGAGTTAAATGCAGCCTTGATGCCAAGAGAATCTTCGTAACAATGAAAGCTATTCAGAAATGCAATGAATTGTCTGTCCATGGAGGTAGTGGAGAGATTCTTTTCACTGAAGGTCTTCAGCCAGAGGATGTTTTAATTCCTCATTCCTCAACAGGCAGAGGAAGTGTATGACGGACTTGATGTTGATCAACAAGGAAAGATTGGTTACTGAAAAGGAAGCAATGGAAACAAGTGATCTGTTTATTTTAGAACTCATATTAGCTATGGAGGGAAAATCCAGGAAACGTCTGATATGTACTTAAGGTTGTAGAACAGAGTTCAAGGAGTTCAGAAAGTGAATAGATATGACTCAGTGGCCTGAAATTCTACAGGAGAAGTTGCTTCAAAAAGGATGAGAAAGGGGGAAGCTGGGTAGCTCAGTGGATTGAGAGCCAGGCCTAGAGACGAGAGGTCCTGGGTTCACATCTGGCCACAGACACTTCTCAGCTGTGTGACCCTGGGCAAGTCACTTAACCCCCATTGCCTAGCCCTTACTACTCTTCTGCCTTGGAACTGATACACAGTATTGACTCCAAGATGGAAAGTAAGGGTTTAAATAAAAATTAAAAAACAAATAAACAAACAAAAAGCCCCAAAAGGATGAGAAACTCTCAAGAATTAATTTTTTTAAATTAAATTAAAATTTTAATTTACTATGTATTGGTGCCAAGGCAGAAAAGTGGTAAGGGCTAGCAATGAGGGTTAAGTGATTTGTCCAAGGTCACATAGCTAGGAAAATTTGAACCCAGGACTCTCTGTCTCTAGGAGTGGCTCTCAATACACAGAGCAACCTAGCTACTCTCTCAAGAATTAAATTTTAATGGTACAAACAATGGCAGTATGCGCTGCTTTAGAAGATAGGAGGCCTTCTTCACCAGAAGTCTTCAAGCAAAGGCTAGATGATCACCTATCGGATATTTTACAGAAAACTTTTCTGTTCAAGGATGAGGTAGGCCAGGTGAATCCTTTAAATTCTAAAATTCCATGAATCACAAATATCTTTTTTTTTAAGTAGGCAAACTATTTTTCCCCTTTTCATTTTTTTGCAGGATTTATCTTCCTGTCCCAATTGAACAATAATAAAAAAAGAAAAAAACCCCTCATAACAGATATGTATTAGCCAGCAAAACAAATTCACACATTTGCTATGGCCAAGAATATGTCTCATTCTATATTTTTAATCTGTCACTCCTCTGGCAGGAGTGAGGAGCATGCTTAATTTCTGTTCCTCTGGAATTGTGGGAACACAAATATTTCCTATGAGGAAGAAAAGAGAGAACTGGCTAGGGATCAACAGAGATGCATTGACTAACATAGCTCTAAAAAAATGTGTATAGAGGGAGAAGAAAAGACAGGTAACAGAAGATGAATACAAAAGACTAGCACAGTCTTATAAGAAAAGTGTTAGGAGCACTAAAATACAGAACAAATGGATGATGGCAGCAAATGCCAAGGATGACAAAGAGGCATTTAAAAAACTAACTTAGGAGCAAGAGGAAGATAGCAGAAGAGATAGGTTTCATTGCATGGAGCTAATGAGACAATGGTTACAGATACAGAGAAGGCAAAACTATGCAATTGTTATTTTCTATCAGTTTCCTCTGCCAATGAGAATGCACTTTGAATGGGAAAGAATAGGACAAAAATGGCACTGGAACCCAAAGAAAACAAGGACTTAGGAAAGAATAATAACCAATATTTAAAAGTATTTTCAGATCTGAGAAGTGCTTTACAAATGTTATCTCATTTGATCTTCACAAAAGCCCTTTGGAGTGTGTCTAAATACTATCTGAGTTTAACAAGTGAAGAAACTGAGGCTCATGGTGGTTAAGTGACTTGCCCAGGGCCACACAACTAATAAGTTTATTTTGTTGTTTAATTGTTTCTGACTCTTTCTTATCCTGTTTGGGGTTTTCTCAACACAGACACTGTAGTAAGAGAAGACCAAGGAGCCTAAAAGATTCATTTGCTTAGTAAACATGCTATACCCAAGGGGAGAGGCATAACAACCCGATAAGAAGGAAGGACACCAGGGCTTGTTAGTGCCAAATGTATGAGTTGCTGTCTCCTAAATGTCTGTCCGTTAGTGTTTTATTTGTATGTACTAACCTTCTTACTAATACTGCATGTATTTTGGGGTACAGTGCAACCCAGGATTATGGAGGTGGGGGGTAGATGATTATATAGCAGCTATTCTTAGGATGTTATCTCACTAAATGCCTTTACTTTGAAAAAAAAGATATTGGAGTGGTTTGTCATACCTTTCTTTAGTTTATTTCACAGATGAGGAAACTGAGGCCACCCAGGTTAAATGACTTGCCTAGGGCCACACAGCTAGTATCTGTGGCCAGATTTGAATACAGGAAGATGAGTTTTTCTAACTCCACACCTGGAACCCCTAAGTAAGTAAGTGTGAATTTCAAAACTACTCTACCCTATTCAAACCATTCTTTAGAGGATGGGATTTGGCTATTTCCTGATCAATAACAATAGAGATACTTGGAATAACAGAATCAGATCTTGGAAACTACATTCTCCACCCACCTCAGGGTAACAAGATAAGGAAGGGCTGCAGCAAACTCAAGATTTAATTATTTGAGAATATGGCCTTCAACAGACATGTGCAAAAAGGACAGACCTCTGGGTGGTCCTAGGTCAAGCTAGAGCCACCATTGGCACATGTGAGATGCAGGAAGTGAGGTAGAGAACAGCCTTGGGAGTTCTCGGGGCTTCCTGTGAGGAGGCAGAGAGTCAGTTGGAGGTTAGTGTTTGGAGTTGGAGGAGCCCACAGACTGCTTTCCTTCAGATTGATCACATGAGTGATAAGGTCTGATCCCTTTCACTGCCTTGGCTAATCCAAGGCCTTAAAGCCCGCTTTGGCTCAGCCTGAGCCAAAGTGGGGTCTGAGTTAAACCTCTTTCCGTCTCTCCCTTTCCCTTCTCTCCCTTTCCCTTTTCTCTCTCTCTCTCTCCCTCTCCCTCTAATACCTTCTTCCTCCTGTTTGTAATTAAAACACCATAAAAATTTGGCAGCTGACTTGAGTGTTTCATTTAGGAATTACATAAGTGAATTCCTTGGTGACCTTAAATTAATATATATCAGTCTTTTAAAAAGTGATTTCAGGGGGCAGCTGGGTAGCTCAGTGGATTGAGAGCCAAGCCTAGAGACGGGAGGTTCTAGGTTCTAGGTTCAAATCTGGCCTCAGACACTTCCCAGCTGTGTGACCCTGGGCAAGTCACTTGACCCCCCATTGCCTAGCCCTTACCTTCTGCCTTGGAGCCAATACACAGTATTGACTTCAAGACGGAAGATAAGGGTTTAAAAAAAAAAGCGATTTCAATATCACATAAGTCTATAAGTGAGTTCCTCTTCAAAGCCTGTATGAACCACATCCCAAAGGACTATAGGAACTGGCAGATGTGATTGCTCAGCAACTGCCAGTGATCTTTGAAAAATCTATGGAGAATAGGAGAGGATGATGAGAGATTTTGTAGGACAGGAGATGGGTAGATTTTCATTTTCTTTGGAGGTCATCTTTCATATTCTTTGCCTCATCTTTCATCTCCTTTGCTTCATTTTCAAGCTGATTAATTTTGGCTTTCAAGACACTATTTTCTCATTTAAGTTCAAGTGCCTCTGTTTCCAGATGACTTATCTTGCTTGTTAAGTTCTTTTCTCAGTTTTCTTCAGCCTCTCTTAATTGTGTTTTGAATTGTATTTTGAATTCTTCCAAAGCCTGTGTCCAATTCGCTGGAGTTTCTGTGTTTTTTCTTGGTGTTCCTTGATCTTCTTCTGTTATATTTGCTCTTTGTTCATTGCCTGGATAGAAGCTGTCAATTGTAATTTCTTTTTTCTTTTTCTGTTGTTTGCTCATATTTGCCCCTTCTTTTCCCCCTGTAGTTGCCTGTAGTCTTACTCCTCTCATTATGTGCTAGATCTGTGGGTTTCTGTCAACCTTCACTCTTGGAGCTTAGCAAGGCTCTCAGAGCAGTCTGCGGGGGAGGGGTATTGGAGCTTGAGCTTCCCTGCCCTCTGAAGGCTTGATAAGATTAAGCCCAACAAAGTTGAACTTGCAGAGATGGATGTGCCCTGAGGCCAAAACCTTGGGAAGGAGGGGCAATGTGGAATGTCTCAGCTGTGATTGGATTGCCTTCTTTGAGGTTCTCCTCCAGCTACCTCTCTGCTACCTGTGTTCAAAACTCTGAGCCTGGCACAGCTTTGCCTGCAAGGTACTCCCTCTAGACTAGTGCCCTTGCCTGCCTAGAGATTCCAGCCACTTCTGGAGGCTCAGTACTGTAGGTGGGGGAAGGGTCCTGGGAGCTTCCTTCTTCCTTCCCCTTAAATCCAAATGTTCTCGAATTCAGGTTTTTGGGGGGTATACCTTTTAAGTTGAGTCCAGCAGGAGGGTTCCTTAGCTCTGTCCTGTTGTTAGATTTGGTTTTCAGTCCCCTAGGAGCATTTTGTTTTTAATTGGTGAGCAAGGGTTTTCAGAGGTCTGAACTTTTGCTGCCTCTATGCTGCCATCTTGACTCTGCCTCCATGGGTAGATTTTCAAAACAGGGAAGATATTGGAATCTTCAAGACATAGACCCATGAGCTCCACTTTGGTTCCTGGAAAAATCCTAGAATGTGTCATTAAGGATATGATTTTTGAATGCTTTGGAAGAGACCAAGTGGCTACAAAGAGCCAAGCCAGTGCCAGACTTCAGGAAGGACATGATCCAATGGGAGCATCTAGATATGACCAGGATGGTTAGGGGACTGGAAATAATGCCATATGATGAATTGGTCACTGGGGAAAGTGAAATCAAGTCAAGAAGCACTGATTAAATGCATGCTTTGTTTTTGGCACTATGCTAGGAGTTAGGAATGTAAAGAACAGCGAAATCAGTCCCAACCTTCAAGGAACTCACATTCTAATGGGAGAGACAACTATGTACAAACAACAACAACAAATACATCTCTCTCTCTCTATACACTGCAATACATGTATATGCATACACATGTGTTCATATCTATGCATGTGCATATATTGCATATATGTACATTGCATGTAATCAACATTCACCTTTGTTTAATGTTCTGCACTTCAGGCATTTGGGTGATTTTTATTATCAATATTTTTCTTTTGCAAAGACACCCAGGCATATTCATGACTATGCCTGGTAGGGAAAAAAGGAAAGGTAGATCGGCCAGTTCATATCTTCCAAAAGGAGGAAGTTATTTGTAATAGTTTGTGAATCTGATCCAAAAAGTGCTAAAGTAACCTCTCAAAGGCATAGAGAAAGAGAGAACTGAAAAAATGGAAAAGTGGCTAAGTTTGTGGGTAAAAGAGATGGTGATAACTCCACCCCTCTCCTCAGAGACTGAGTGAGCTTTGTCTTGTCTGCTGCTCTTGCTGCCTGATTTCCTCCCATGTGATGCATCTGGAGGAGTGCCACACTGGGCCAGGCAGGGCTTGGCCACTCAGTAAGAGTTATGAGCTCATCTGGGGACAAGGGGCTCACCCCAACACATGTGCTTTTCATCCCAGAACAGTTTGATCACAGAGCTGAAAGGGAGATGAGAGATGGAAGGTGTTGTCCCTTTCCCTTTTTTACCTTAGTGTTTTTCTGACATTACAGCCCCTGCTCTTCCTGGTCCCATCTAGCATTGCCTCTCTTTTCTCCTGCATTTTAAGGGTTATTTCATGGTGACTGTGTTAGGAAAAGGGCATATTATCAGAATTAATATTTTGTTATGAAGAATTATATGCAGAAAGGTGTATTTTCAGCAATCTAGGGAAAGATTACAGTTTTTGGTGGTTGCAGAAACCTAACACTCTATTTCTCATACCTTCAATGTATCAACATTCACATTTTTTACTTACACACCATTTTCTAGGAATATTATCTCTGTGAAAATTGAGGACTGATTTGATCAAGGACATATGTAAAACCCAGTGGAATTGTGCATCAGCTACAGGAGGGGGTGGGGACAGGGGAGGGAAAGAACATGAATCTTGTAACCAAGGAAATACATTCTAAATTGACTAAATAATAAAATTTAAAAAAAAATTGGGGACTGATAATATATTAAAATGGAAGAATTCACAGAAAGAAGTCACTAGCATTAAGAAGGACTAGTCAAAGCCTTTTGCAGAAGATAGGATATGAGCTGATAATTGAAGGAAGCCGGGGAAACTAGCAGATAGAGACAAGAGAGAACATTCCAAGCATGGGGGATAGTCATTGAAAAAGGCAAATTTAGGAGGGGGAATATTGTATTTGAGGGACAGCAAGATGGTTAGTATCACTGGATTTTAGAGTACGTTGGGTGGGGAGAGGAAAGTGTAAGAAATCTAGAAAGGTAGGAATATTTAAGATTTTAAAGAATTTTAAAAGACAGAGAATTTTATATTTGATCCTGGGGGTAATAGGAAGCCATTGTAAGTAACATGGTCAAGATATGATTTTTAGGCACTTAAAAAATCCAATTTTAATTTATTGTCAGTTCCAAATTCTCCCTATTTTTCCTCCCCTTCCCTCACCCATTGAACAGGCAAGAAATACAAAATCCCTTACAAATATGTTTAGTCATACAAAACAAATTTCCACATTAGCCCTTGCCCATAAAAAAAGAAAGACAAAAAGAAAAGAAAAATTGCTTCAATCTGTGCTGAGTCCATTAGCTTTCTATCTGGAGGAAGGCAGCATATTTCATCATGTATCCTTTGGAATTGTGGTTCATCATTGTGCTGATCAGAGTTATTAGGTCATTCAAAGTTGATACTTTTTATAATATTGCTGTTATTGTATAAATCGTTTTGGTTCTCACTTTACTTTGTATCAGTTCATATAATTCTTTCCAGAGTTTTCTGAAATCATCCTCTTCATCATTTCTTATAGCATAATTCCATAGCATTTCATTACTCCAGTTGATGGGTTTCTCCTCATTGTAAGTATTTTTGTATGAATGGATCCTTTTCTCTCTTTCTCTGATCTCTTTGGTGTTTAGACCTAGCAGTGGTATTGCTGAGTCAAAGGGTATGTGAATTTAATAGCTTTTTGGTCATACTTCCAAATCACTTTCCAGAATGGTTGGATTAGTTCCTAGCTCAGCCAGCAGGGCATTAGGGGACCTATTTCCCCCATATTCCCACCAGCAGTTGTCATTTTTTAAATTGTCATCTTAACAAATCTGATGGGTTTGAAGCGATGCCTCAGAGTTGCTTTAATCTGCATTCCTCTAATTATTAGTGATTTGGAATATTTTTTTGTAAAACTGTTATTAGATTAGATTTCTTCCTCTGGAAACTGCCTATTCATATTATTTATTTACCATACACACATATATACACACATATTTACTTAACTATATCCTTTATCAGCTGGGGAATGAATGGCTCTCCCTCTATATTTTGGTAATGAGACCTTTATTAGAGCAACTTGCTATAAAGTTTTTTCTTTGTTTCCTGTTTTTCTTCTAATTTTCTTCTAATTGCTTTTGATTGTGCAAAATTTTTTAAATTTCAAAATTATCCATTTTACTTCCTGTGAGACTCTTTGTGTCTTGTTCACTCAAAACTCTTGTTCTTATCTATAGATCTGACTGGTAATTTCTTCCTTGCTTCGCTAACTTGCTTATGAAATCATCCTTTATGTCTAAATCATCTATCCATTTGGAGCTTATGTTGATATATGTTGTGACATGTTGGTCTATACCTATGTCTTTCACACTACTTTCTAGTTTCCCTAACAGTTTTTGTCAAATAGGGAATTCTTGCCTCAATAGCTGGCATCTTTGAGATGATCAAAAAGTAGGTTACTGTGCTCATTCATTTTTGTATATTATATACCTAATTGGTTCCACTTATAAACTTATATATTTCCTACCCAGGACCAAATTGTTTTGATGATTACCACTTTGTAGAATAGTTTGGGATTTGGTACTGCTTGGTCCCCATCCTTCACATTTTTTCATTGCTTCTCTTGATATTTTTGACACTTTGTTCCTCCAGGTGAATTTTGTTTTTATTTTTTCTAGCTCTATAAAGTAATCCTTTGGGAGCTTGATTAGTATGACACTAAATAAGTAAACCAATTTAGGTAGCACTGTCATTTTTGTTATATTTACTTGGCTTAGGCACTCACTTTGGCAGTTGAGTAAAGATCAAGTAGACTTGTGGCAGGAAGACCAATCAGAAGGCTAGAGATTCAGACATTTCCCTTTTGACAAGTGAGTAAAGGAGCTCGCAGAGAGAAATTTGTCTTGAAGAGAGACAGCTTAAAGGAGACATAATAGCTCTTGTCAAATATTTGAAAGTCTGTCATGTAAAGGACTTGTTCTACTTATCTTCAGAGGGCAGAACTAAAAGTAATGAATGGGCAGAAGTTTTCTGTAGAAATGGAACTTTCTGTTCAAGGTAAAGAAAAATCTTCACCAAGTCTTTCTCTGTGATGTAGAGATGACTCTAGGTTCTTTCAAAAATTTGCCAGTGTTCCCCTTGCTTTGACAGATTTTAGCATGTTGGAAAGACTTTAAGAATAATGCTATCAACAGGATATCTGCTGTCCAAGAACTAACAAATAATAGTTAACCAAAGAGAAAGCAATTCATCATTAGTATTGTGATTAGCAGGTGATGAATTCTCTGACCAAAATAACCTGGGACAGAAAGAAAAATTCAAAATGGCTCCAAATACTGTGTAGTTTCCTTGAGCTTCAATGGTGATGGTGGCAGAATGTCAGAAAAGGGGACAGACAATGCTAAAAAATTGTATAATTCTCATACTAATCTATAAATTTGTTTCTAGTGGTCTGTCAATCTAAATGCAAAATCTTTGTTCAACAAAGATTGATGATACTCTTTTGAAGGAATGACACATCATTATTGATATTATGTTGATATTGATATTATAACCCAAACCAGAAAACATAAAGAAGTTTCAGAAAAGATGAAAGTTATTTTCAGAGAAGTAAATGAAGAATTAGCCTCATCAAGAGCTCAAAGGCAACAACATCAAAATTCAAGTGACTTCTGATCAGCTGGCATTATTTATTTTGAAAATAAGCAAAATGATCATCATAAATTTAATGGCAACTTATCACAATATCTGTTACAGTGGAAAACTCAGCAAAATTATCTGAAGAACTTAATATCCCATAAGCAAAATTAAATTAGATCTTGATAATGTGATTTTCATGTGAAAATGGACACAGGGGAAGGTGTCAAAATTATTGGAGAACTTGGTTTGAGATGAAAAAATGAAGAGGCTAAAGTTAGTTAAAAGCTAAATAGTTAGAAGCTTTATATTTTTTTATTAAGATTCCTTCACAAAGAGGCAGAAGGTGCAGGACACAGTGACTATCAAAATATCACAAAAAATGAAATTAACTGTAAGTGAACATAGAATCTCCTTATCTGAGTTTTGTTTTCCACATTTTCAATAAAGCAAGAAGCCATTGTGAAATGTTTACCATTCCAACTTGACTTACTTCAATTATTGGCTCTGATAATGACAGAAACAGATAAAAATAAAGATATTGAGTCTGATTATTACTATTATAGAAGTTTAAATGTTTTGAGCAGGGCCAAGATGGTGGATTAGGGGTAGTTATACAGCTGAACTCTCCCAACATTCCCCTCCAGATGGCTTTAAAATAATGCTTCAGATCAAATTTTGGAGCAGTAGAGGTAATAAAAGGTTGGAATAAGATATTTTTCTGGTCTAAGAAAATGTAAGATATAAGTAGAAGTCTGTATAGGGCTGGAGCCTTATCTAGAACCCACACACACATAGTGGAAATAACAAAAGCATTGGGAGCTCTTATCTCAGAGATGTAAGAGCATTGAACAATTGGTCAGAAAGGGAATACAAGTGACCATTTGCTGGCAGTGATTGACAACTCTATTGCCTATTTGCAGTTTTGGGTCACAGTTTCAGGACAGAGAGGAGTGTTGGTGGTCAGTCACAAGGGAGTAAGTAGCCTGGTCACAGTTCCCAACCAAAGAGGAATGCTAGCATTGGCAGCTGCAGAGTACCAGGGAACTTTCCTGGGTATACCAGAATGAAGACCAGGAGAGCAGTTATGATACCTCTCCCAGGATCACATTACTTTGGAATCACCCAAAATTTGCAGACCCCCAGATCTAGTTCTGAAAACAGCAGTACAAAAAGCCTGAAGCTTGGCACAATGCCTCTCTGCTCCTAGGTGAGCAGAGTCTAACTTTAACATGAAGTTCAAACTCAAGAAATATGTTTAGAAAAATGATCAAATTAAAAAAATTAACCATAAAAAGGTATTATGGTGGCAGGGAAGACTAAGACATAAATTCAGAAGAAGGTAACAATGTGAAAATAGCTAGCAAAAAAAAACCTCAAAATAAAATGCTAATTAGATTCAAATCCAACAACAATTCCTGGAAGACATAAAGAAAGATAAGAGTGATAGAGGAAAAATTGGGAAAAGAAATTAGAGTGATGTAAAAAATTTTGAAAAGAAAATTGACAGCTTGGTAAAAGAGGCACAAAAAAAACTAAAGAAAATAATTTTCTAAAAAACAGAATTGGTCAAATGGTAAAAGAAGCACAAAAATCCACTGAAGAGAACTTCTTAAAAAGTAAATTGACTGAGAGGAAAGGAGGTACAAAACACAAACATAAAAATACACATTAAATAATGAGGAAAGGGGGAGGCATCTGAGTAGCTCAATGAATTGAGAACCAAGTCTAGAAATGGGAGATCCTGGGCCCAAATCTGGCCTCAGATACTTTTTAGCAAGGTGACTCAGGGCAACAAGTCACTTGACCCCATTGCCTAGCTCTTACCACTCTTCTGCTTTGGAACCAGTACACAGTATTGATTTTAGGATGGAAGTCAAGGATCTCAAAAATATAAATAATGTAATGGTGGGATTGAGGGAGGGGTCCTTCCCAATACTAGGAAACAGGAAGTGTAGCACTTCCTCTTTCTCCATAGAGCCTAATGGAGTCTGGACCTGACCCAGAGTGAGTCAAACCCCTCCCAACTCTACTTCTAGATGACTTTGAATCTTCCCTCCTATTACAAACTTCAGAGACAAGTCTTAATATACTAATTGACTAATTTATTTCTATGAGATAAAAGGGAGAAAAGGTAGGACTGAGGGATTGGGTAGACCCTACCCCTATATTTTTATATCTATATTTTAATGGGAGATCAAAATGTCTTTTCAAGAATGAATGATGGTATTAGATGATCTTCAAACAAAGCAGTAACACTTCTTTAGCACAAGTCAGGTAGGAAAAGGAAGGTGGGAACCCAATTCTACACTCTAGCTCTGGACAGAGTCTCTGGTGAGAGAGTCAGAAGAGAAGTGAGGAAAGAAGTCAAAGAGTGCCCAGACCTCCTTCTGGCAAACAGTTTTCTCCTTTTGCATCTGCTTTAGAATTCCATGGAATTCTTCCCCTGATGGCTCATGACAGTTCCATCTGCTTCTCTTGGGTCCATTTTCATTACCTTTCCAGGTTTTACTTTGCTTTTTGTCATTCTTCCTTGATTACAATAAATAAAATAAAATAAAGGGCTGGAGCAGAATCCAATATGCTTAAGCTGAAGTAAAAAAGTCAGGGTCAATCAGGATTTCAGACAAATCAAAAGCAAAAATAGATTTAATTAAAATAGATAATTAGAGCTATTGTATTATGCTAAAAAGTAATATAGACAATTGGGAAATATCTAAAATTTTTACATCAAACTCTGATAAAGGCCTCATTTCTTAGATACATACAGAGGTATGAACTGAATCAACTTCATAAAAATAAGAGCCATTCACAAAATGATAAATGGTCAAACAATATAAACAGGCAATTTTCAGAAGAAATCAAAGCTACCTATAGTTATATGAAAAAGTGCTCTAATACACTGTTGATTAGAGAAATGCAAATTAAAAATAATTTTGAGGTACCACCTCAAACTTATCAGAAATGACAAATGTTGAAAGGGATGAGAGAAAAGTAGGTATAATAATGAATTATTGGTGGAGTAGTGAATTTGTCCAACTTTCCTGGAGATCAGTTCAGAACTTTGCCCAAAAAGGCTATAAAACTGTGCCTAACCTTTGAATCAGTAATACCAAATGCTAAGTCTATATCTCAAAGAAATCGAAGAAAAAGGAAAAGATGCTATATGTACAAAAATATTTATAGCAGCTTTTTTGTGGTTGTAAAGAATTGGAAATCAAGGTGATACCCATCAATTGGGGAATGTCTGAACAAGTTGTAGCATATGATTTTGAAGAAGAGCTATAATGCTATAAGAAGTGAAGAGTGGTTTCAGAAAAATTTGTGAAGAACCATATACACATATGCAAACTGAACTGAACAGAACTGGGAAATCACTGTGCAATAAAACTTGTGATAGCAATATTGTAATGAAAATCTACCATAAAAGGCTTAGCTGGTCTGATCAATACAGTGATCCAATACAATTTCTGCTAGTCACCCATGTTTACCACCTTGGTGCCATCCTCAGTTCTTCACTCTCATTCACCCTACATATCTAATCTTTTTCCAAATCTTTTTTTTCCTATCTCCATAACATTTTTCCTTACATTTCCTTTCTACTCACAAAACTACTACCTTAAATAAATTCCTCATTACTCTTGACTGGACTATTGCAATCATTCAAATTGTAATTGCAAATTAGTCTCCCTCCAACAAGCCTCTCCCCACTCTAAACCATTTCCCAATCAATTGCCAAAGTGATTTTCCTAATACATACATCAACCTATGTCACTCCCTTAGTCAATAAATTCTAGTGGTTTCCTATTAACCTGAAGGGTAAAATAGAAATTTCTTTGTTTGGCATTTTAAGCTATTCATACCCTATCTTTCTAATCTTCAGACAAATTATTTCCCTTCATGGTTCAGCCATATTGGGTTCCATGCTGTTCCTCATGCATGATCTATTGCTTCTGTCTTCATGCCTTAGCATTGGCTGCTTCTCAAGCCGAAGATGCTCATCTCCTTCATCTCCATTTCCTAAAATCCTTGCTCTCTTTCAAGACTCAGCTCAAACATTACCTTCTGCATGGAACCTTTCCCAGTTTCCCCAGATGCGAGTGTCTTTCACTCTAAAGTTGCCTTGTATCTCTTTATACACACACACATATACACATGCACACATGTAAAGTTACATATAAATATATACACACACCTTTATGTGTACATGTTGTTTCCCACATTGTAAAACAAATTTCAAGACAAGGATTATTTTTGCTTTTTTTTTTGTATCCCAAACATTTAGCATAATGCTGGACACATATTTTTATTGATTGATTTCTAATCTTAATAAAATTTTTATTTTATAAACATGTCTACATCAAAAGCATCTTTGATGAATATTTAAGAAGGCAACTGGTAGTTTTTGGGAAAATTTAATCAATTTTTAAATGTATTTATATTTTGACTTTTAAAAATTAGAACAAAATAAAGTTCTCATTTTCTGAAAGGTCTTCTTAAAATTAATACTTGAAATACACTAGAGGGGAATATAGATGGCTCATTGGATTAAGAACCAGACCTAGAGATGGGAGGTTCTGGGTTTAAATATGACCTCAGAAACTTCCTAACTGTGGGACCCTGGGCAAGGCACTTACCCCCATCACCTAACTTGTACCACTCTTGTATCTTGGAACCAATATACAGTATTGATTCTAACATGCAAGATAAGAGTTTCTTTAAAAAAAGATGAATACAAGAAGATAATTGGAATCAAATTGATATCTTTGCCTAGTGAGTCTGATATGCTCGTCAAAACCTTTAAAACCCAAAGTTTAGTCATATTTTTTCCTATTAGCCTCTGGATAGTTATTTTGAATTGAAATTTCTCTTAAACTTACATTACAGTAAAGTCCTTAAACTCAGGGATCTATGGCATAGAAAAAAGATAAAACCAAACCACTAGTACTTGAAGTGATATAGGGCTTCCAGAAATCAACTGCTTTTCTAGATACTATTATAGCCCATCAGCAAAGGTAGGCTAGCAGCTTAGAAGTCCCATGCATGTGTGATTACCTGGAGCATTAGTCACTGACTAGATTAAATCCAGAAGTCAAACATGAAGTCTAAAGAACAAGATTAACATCTGATCTGGCTCCATCCTTCTTTAGCTCATTAGGAGGCAAACAGATCTCAGATCTTACAGAAGAGGTTCAAAGCGCTTTGGCCTTGTGCTTATTAACATTAGCAAAATATGCTGAACTTCAAGTTCTTGGAACAGTTTCCACAACAGATTTCCTGGAATTAGGAAGGAAATATGAATCTTGGAATTTAGATGATTAATAAAATGATATTTCTGTTCTGTGCAAAGAACTTCTATTTATGATGCACTGTATATTAGGGGATTTTGTTTTTCCATGTGAAGATAACACTTTGCTTCTTTTATATATATATATATATATATACAGCCATATAATAGGGTCTGCCTGAGGGCATCCTGATTCTTCCATCTGACACTGAATGCAAGATTACATTTTAGAACTTCTAGGGGAGGGGCCTAGATGATGGGATAGAAACAGGGAAAGCTGGAACCTCTCTGAGAATCTTCTCCAACCAATCTTAAAATAATGCTTCAGAATGAATACTGGAGTGAAAGAACCAACAACGGGGCAGAGGGAAGCAACTTTCCTGCAGAAAACTCGAAAGGTCAAAATAGAAAGAGAAAATTTAAGAGATTCAATAAGCTCAAACTGTTTATGTTCCTATTTGGAAAGATGATATTTGTAATTCTTAAAATTTGAAAAAACTGGCATTAGAATAGTTAGAAGGAGTATACATAGACAAAAGGTGTGTGAATAAGCTGATTAGGATGATATGATATGCAAAAAGAAGAATCAAGGGGTGAAAAAGAGTATTACATTGAGAAAAAAGGAAAGGGAAAGGTGGAGTGGTATAAAGAGGCACAAAATAATACAGTGGAGGGGAGGATGAGGGTGGTGATGGGCAATGTTTATACCTTTACTCTCATTGTAATGGGCTCAGAAAGTGAATAATCATATGGCCATAGACTTCTACCTTACCCTATAGAGAAGTATGAAGGGATAAGACAAGGAGGGGCAGTAATAGAAGGGAGTGGAAAATAGAGGGTGGTGATTAAAAGCAAAACACTTGTGAGGAGGGACAGAGTGAAAGGTAAAGAGAAAAAGCAGGCTCAAAAGGGGAAAACAAAATGGAGGAGATTCAAAATACACAGTTGGTGTATATGTATATATCATCAGCATTTCTATATGTTGCCAACAAAGTTCAGCAGCAAGAATATAATAAAAATATAAATATATAATAACATATTGATATTACCATAATATTAATAATAATTAATAATAAAATATATAAAAATAATTAAAAATTCTATTTAAAATAATTCTAGACAATATAAAATACCTGGGACTCTACTTGTCTAGACAAATCCACGAATTATATGAACACAATTACAAAAAATATTTTTTTTACACAAATGAAGTCGGATCTAAACAATTGGAAAAATATTAATTGCTCATGGTAGAATGAACTAATATAACGAAATGACAATTACACCTAAATTAAATGTCTTAGTGCCATACCAACCAAACTATCAAATAATTATTTTATAAAACTAGAAAAAATAATAACAAAATTCATCTGGAAGAAGAAAAGGTCAAGAATATCAAGTGAATTAGTGGAAAAAATTGTGAAGGAAGGTGGTCTAGTAGTACCAGAACTCAAACTGTACTATAAAGTAGTAATCATCAAAAGAGTCTGGTACCAGCTAAGAAATAGAGGTGGATTGGGGCAGCTGGTGTCAGTGGATTGAGAGCCAGACCTAGAGATGGGAGGTCTTGGGTTCTAATTTGGCCTCAGACACTTCCTATCTGTGTGACCCTGAGCAAATCACTTAACCCCCATTGCCTAGCCCTTACTCTTCTTCTGCCTTGGAACCAATACACAGTACAGATTCTAGGATGGAAGGTAAACATTAAGAAAAAAAAAGAAATAAAGAAATAGAGGTGGATCAATGGAATACATTAGATACACAATATACAGAGGTAAATGACCAAAGCAACCTAATGTTTGATAAACACAAAGATCCCAGTTTTGGGGATAAGAACTCACTATTTGACAAAAACTTCTGGGAAAACTGGAAAACAGTATGACCCAACCTAGGTATAGACCAATATCTTACACTCTATGTAGAGGCCCGCTCTACATACATTTCTTGTGTGGGTTTGAATCACCTACAGAGGGAAGATGAAGACTGGAAAGTAATGGGTTAAGTTTACAAGCTAGAGAGAGTGAGCCATAGAATGAGAAGAGAGAGAGAGAGAGAGGAAGAGAGAGAGAGAGAGAGAGAGAGAGAGAGAGACAGAGAGAGAGACAGAGAGAGAGACAGAGAGAGAGACAGAGAGAGAGAGAGAGAGAGAGAGAGAGAGAGGGAGAGGGAGAGGGAGAGGGAGAGGGAGGGAGAGAGGGAGAGAGAGAGAGAAGGAACACAGGGACAAAACTTTAGTGCATAGGTCTTCCTCAGATGGTCAGAGAGAGAGTGACTGAGCTGAACTGATTTAGGAATGGGGGTTGCAGGATGTCAATCAAACAGTCGGCACATCAGAAGTTATAACATGGTACTGACAAGCAAAAGGAACAGATGGCCACAATAGTATAGCCAAGTACTCAGGTAAGAAGCACATGTGAAATGCTTTCCTTTCTGACACATTGGTCCCAGTTTATACAAATGCAAGTTTTTTATATTACAAAGGACCCACAGAAGCTGATCTGCTAGCTTTCAGATTGCAGATCACAGTAAAGGCTTGATTTCTAAGTTCCACAAAATTTAAGACCCAACCAATTTAAGGATTCAGAAATCAATCATGTGAGATATTAGAAATATATCCATAAGTCTGGTCCATGAGCACTTTGCTCTTTAGAGTCAGCTTTTGAATACATCTTTAATGTATTATATACTTATATTATATATATTATATATAATGTATAATACACCTTCATGATTTGTTATACCTGAAACCCTACACCCTATTCCAAGATAAGGTTAAAATGGGTATATAATTTAGATATAAAGAATGATACCACAAATAAATTAGGGAAACATAGAATAGTTTACCTGTCAAATCTATGGAGAAATGAAGAATTTATGACCAAACAAGAGAGAGAAAGCATTATGAAATGTAAAATGAATAATTTTGATTGCATTAAATTTTAAAATGTCTGTACAAACAAAACCAATATAACCAAGAATAGAACTGCATTGGGGAAGCTGAGTGGCTCAGTGGATTGAGAACCAGGCCTAGAGATGGGAGGTCCTAGGTTCAAATCTGGCTTCAGACACTTCCTATCTATGTGACCCTGGGCAAGTCACTTAACCCCCATTGACACAGTATTGATTCCAAGACAGAAGGAAAAGATTTTTTAAAAAAAGAAGTGGGAAAAATTTCTCTGACAAATTTCTACTTTTTTAAATTTATAGAGAACTAAGTCAAATTTATATGAATACAAGACACTCCCCAATTGATAGATGGTCAAAAGACATAAAGCAATTTTCAGATGAAGAAATCAAAGCTATCAATAATCATATGAAAAAATGTTCGAGTTCACTATTGATTAGAAAAAAATGCAATTTAAAATTGGCCATTATGACAGTAAAGGAAAGTGATAAATGTTGGTGGGGATGTGGCAAAATTGAGACCCTAATGCGTTGTTGGTAGAATTGTGAACTGATCAATCATTCTGGAGGACAATTTAGAACTTTGCCCAAAGGGCTATAAAATTGTATATCCTTTGATCCTGAAATAACACTACAGGGTCCGTATCCTAAAAACATCATAAAAAAGAGGAAAGAGACTACTTGTACAAAAATATTTATAGCTGCTCTTTTTGTGGTGGCAAAGAATTGGAAATTGAAGGGATTTCCATCAATTGGGGAATGGCTGAACAAATTGTGGTATATGATAGTGATGGAGTACTATTGTGCTATAAGAAGTGATAAGCAGGATGGTTTCTGAAAAACCTGGAAAGACTGACATGAACTGATGCAGAGAGAAATAAGCAGAACTGGGAGAACACTGTACACAATAACAACAATATTGTGGGATGATCAACTGTGATAGACCTATCTACTCTCAGAAATGCAATGATCTGGGACAATTCTGAAGAATTTATGACAAAGCATGCTATTTACTGTCAGAGAAAGAGCTGTTGGGGTCAGATGCAGGTCAAAGCATACTATCTTTCACATTAGTTTACTTATGGTTTTATTTTGGGGTTCTGACTTTATATGAATATTCTCTTACAACAATGACCAATAGAGAAGTATGTTTTGCATGATAATACATATATAATGCAGATCAAAAAGCTTACCATCTCTAAGAGGTGGGAGAAGAGGGAAGGAAGGAGTCAATTTGGATGTTACCATTTCTGAAAACACATATTAAAAATTGTTATTACATGTAACTGGTAAAATAAAATATCTTTGAATAAAAAAAGATCACATTTACACATGGATTTCTCAGTTGAAACTGATCCTACAAAGAAACAAATTTTCTCAGTTTATATAATTTACTTTTAGGAAAAAACTTAAATATCTTACTATCATAAATCAGAACTTTAAAAAAAATCTCCTTCCACCTTAGTTTCCTTTGGAAGGCTCTTGTCTTCTGAAATTTTTATTTGAATACTTTGCTATATGGTTTATTAGGCCAATAATGTAACAAGATTCCCCTCCAAAGGAGGGTAAATATCAGGCAAGCTACCTGAAAAAAAAAGTGTTCTCTCCAGGGATATGCTGGTAAATGTTTAACAACTGCCTTTCAAAAAGCAAATGTCCCTCTGGCATACTTTTAAGTTTAATTTGCATTAATAACATTCTCTTCATTAATTTCTGGGTCTAGGCAATCAACAAAACAATAAATCAAGCCTTGATTTGTAGTTTGCCAAATTCTAAGGTATAAATGCTCAAACTGAAAATTTAACAACCAACTTTCAGGATTTGTTTCCATTTGTCTTTGGCATACCCCTGTTTTATACCCTCTTCATGTTTTTCTAGAACATCCTTGAACTTTTTTCTTTGTATTCCATCATATTATTAAATATATTTACACATGTGTAATTATATTACATGTACATATTGTACAAGATACTATGTATTATCATATATATTTGTTTCATACAGGAACTACATGAAGGGAACCTCAAGATGGTGAGACAAAAGTAAACCAGGCACAGTTGGGTGGCAGAGACAAAGCTATGCTAGACACTCTGGTCACAACATTTCTCCTACATTGAGATATGTTTTATTTACCTCAATATTTTATGTTAGACATGTTCATTTACATGTCATTTATATTATACTAGAAGTTGCTCGAAATCATGATGATGTTTTAATTTATGCATCCTCAGTGCCTTGTACAAAATAGATATTTAAGAAATGTTTCTTGTTGAAATAAGTGCTCCTTGTCAAGGAACTTTCAGATTAGTAGGGGAGATGAGACATAGACATAAGTAACTATGATATGGGCAGCTAAGTGGAGCAGTGGATAGACTGCTAGTCCTGGAGTCAGGAACACTTATCTTCCTTTCTTCAAATCTAGCCTTAGATATTTATTGGCTGTGTGAGCCTGGACAAGTCACTTAACCCCGTGTGTCTCAGTTTCTTCATCTATAAAGTGAGCTGGAGAAGGATATGACAAACCACTCCAGTATCTTTGCCAATAAAACCCCCAATAGGACCACAAAGAGTTGGATATGCCTGAACAACCACAGCAAAGCATTATTTTACAAGTGAGAAAACAAAATCCAGATTAGTTATGATACTGAGTATGTAAAGGTAAGTTGGGGAGAGTCTTGAATACTGGGCTAAAGAATCCAGGGCCCAATCAATTAGGGATGGCTAAATACAGTTTGTTAAATGAATATACATATATCCCTTTCACATTGTAACTTTTCCTTTCACAATTTTGATGTCTTGTGAGTCAGCATAAGAAATTAAATGGGAAGTTTTGGGGGAGTTTCACTCAAAAACCAGCGGATGATATAGAAAAAGTTTAGAAACTCAGAAATGCATAAAATATGTTTAAGTATTATATGATATCTATAGATTTTATCTTTTAATACCATAAAAATAAATAATTTCTTTTTTTAAAGTTAGAATAAATTAAAAGTTACATTTTACAAAAAGAATATGAAAACCAAAACATTTTACATAGATTTTCTGGATTGTCCTGAACCCTCATGATGTGGAAGAGATATCTGCAGTATAATGTTATTGGGCCATAACATTGATGGTGAACCTTTTTAGAGACTTTTGAGACTGAGTGTTCAAACTTCAACCCTCATGCCTCACATGAGGCCCCTCTCTTGTCTTACCTCAGACAGGGGAGGGAGGAAGTGCTCCCATTGGCATGCTGGGCAGAGGGTAATGTAAAAAAAAAATGTCTTCAGGCAAGATGGGGGGGGGGAGCAGCCCTCTCTGGCACACTCCTGTACACGTGTCATAGGTTCACCAGCATATAAGAAATGATGACTATAAGGAATCTGGAGAATAGTGGGAAGACTTTTAAGAACTAATGCAGGTGTCAGCTAGGTGGCTCAGTGAAAGGAGATCCAGGTCTTGAGATGGGAGGTCCTAGATTTAAATCTCGCCTCAGAGACTTGTAGCTGTGTAACTTTGGGCAAGTTACTTAACCCCCAATTGCCTAGCCCTTAAAGCTCTTCTGCCTTGAAACTAATACATGGTATTGATTCTAAGATGAAAGTTAAGAGTTAAAAAAATTAGTTACAAGTTCCCTGGGATAGTGCAGGGCTCTTTATTACATCTCAAGATATAGCAAAGGAGCCGGAGCTTATCTTTTCAGGGGAGTATGCCTTCTTATAGGATGGCAGGGATGACCCTGTGTGACTAATAGACACCAGAGGATCAGTTTCAAATCCCACCTCTGCAAGGCCAGCTACCCACTGAAATTTTTTTTTTTTAATATCTGGAAGCCACTTTGCCTAAGATCAGGAAAGAATAAACTTGCAATAAAATGGAAGCATCATTGGTTGGGTGGAGGAAAGAGACTAGCTCCCCACCACCAAATATCTCAGTATTATTCTTTTTATTTGAAAGTTACCAGGAAAGAGAATGAGAAATCATTCATTTCAGTTTTTTGCTTAGCAAATCAGTTTTTGCTTAGCAACTCATGAATTTCCAGTAGACTTCTCATCATCACATAGCACTAACCCTAGGTCTTCATGGCAGAAAATTACCTCCTCAAACTTTCATTTCTGGGATTGGAGCCAAATAGAGAATGACCATGTCTACTCCAAGGACTGTGGCTTTGTTATATAGTACCCTTATTATATTTACATCATTCTAAATTATATTCTAAAATAGTTGGACCCATTCAAAGGTCTCCTAATTTTCCTTCTCCAACATTGCATCTCACCGATATTTTATAATCTTTGATAATTTTTGAGGCATGAAGTGATCTCAGAGTTCTTTAAATTTTCATTCTTTTTAAAAAAAATTAGTCATCCAAAGAATCTTTCTATATAGTTATTGGTTATATTTCTTTTGAAAAATACTTATTTATATCCTTTGCTTACTTATTGGGAATGGCCCTACATCTTATTTTTATATTTCTGTCCATTTCCTATATATCTTTGGAAAGCATATTTTTTATCAGATATGTTTGACACAGATTTCCCCCTACACTTCTTATTTAAAATTTCATTTTGCCGAAGCATTCACATCTTATGTAATGTCTATTTTATCTTCTATGTCTATTTTATCTTCTATGATCTCTTTTATCTTTTGTTGGTTAAGAACTCTTCCCTAACACATGATGAAAAATGCCATCCACAGCCAACGAATTTTGATTATGATTATAGATTAAATGATTATAGATTAAAGCATGCCATCTTCCACTTTATTTCCTTCATGAGTTTTTTAATTATGTGTGTGATATATCTTCTATCATGACATAAGCAATATGGAAATATATATTGCAAGAAAGCACTGGTATAACCTATATCAGACTATTTGCTGCCTTCAGGAACAGGGGGGAGAGGATGGGGAAGAGGGAGAGAAAATATGAATCCTAAAATGTCAGGAAACAATTGTCAAAAATTGTTTCTCAGAGGCATCTAGGTAGCTTAGTGGATTGAGAGCCAGGCCTAGAGATGGGAGGTCCTTTGTCCTGATATAACTATGACTACATATATCTATATCTATATCTATATCTATATCTATATCTATATCTATATCTATATCTATATCTATATCTGTCTCTGTCTCTATATCTCTATATCTATATTTATATCTATATCTATCTCTGTCTCTATATCTATATCTATATCTATCTCTGTCTCTATATCTATATCTATATATATCTATATCTATATCTATATCTATATCTATATCTATCTATATCATCTTATCTGAGGTAACTGGGTTAACTTTTAGGTTCAGGTATGATATTTAGGGCCAGTAATCTGGTTTGGGAAGGGTAGCCAAGCCCAGGATCGACAGAGCCAGACCCTGAGCTAATAAACACAGACAAAATATATAAACACTGGACAGTTTGGATTTAATACATAAGGGAAAGGTGGAAAGGGGATTTGGGATTATCTAATCTAATTTTAATCTATCTATCCCAACCAGATCTAATAATCCCTGCAAAGGGATTTCTTCTTAGAGAACTTCCTACTCTATTTCTCCCTAACCCAAATCTACAGTCTCTAATCTTAACTAATCCTCAACTATACCCCCATTTGTTAGAATTAAGGAAGGGGTCTGTGTAAGGCTTTGCTAAGGCCAGGGAAGGTCTTAGATCCAAAAGGATCCAGACTTGATCTCATTGTCTTTGTAGTTGGATCAGGTTCACCAGGCATAGCCTCGATGACAAACAGCAAACAAGAAATCAGGAAAAGGATAGCCACCAAGAAAACTGCAGCTGATACTTCTAGAGATTTTCCAAAGAGCCCCAACTGTCTTTCTCCCAGCCTAAACCCCTTCCAAAGTTCTATAATCTTCCTGCTGGCCTCCTGCCAGTTCTCTGCAAAATGTCACCACTTTCCTTACAACAGTTCAAATCTGGTCTCAGATACTTCCTAGCCATGTGATCCTGGGCAAGTAACTTGACCCCTATTGCCTAGCCCTTACTTACTGTTCTTCTACCTTAGAACCAATATACAGTATTGATTCTAAGACTGAAGGTAAGAATTTTAAAAAATTGTTTTAAATTGTTTCTCCAGGTAATTGAAAAATTTAAAAAAGAGTAAATACAAAAAAGTCTTCCCTAGAGATTGATTTGAAAAATATCTCCTATTCTCCTCTAATTTCTTTCTTTCTTTTTTTTAAACCCTTACCTTCTGTCTTGGAGTCAGTACTGTGTATTGGCTCCAAGGCAGAAGAGTGGTAAGGGCTAGGCAATGGGGGTCAAGTGACTTGCCCAGGGTCACACAGCTAGGAAGTGGCTGAGGCCAGATTTGAACCTAGGACCTCCCATCTCTAGGCCTGGTTCTCAATCCACTGAGCTACCCAGCTGCCCCCACTTCTTTTTTTTTTAACATTATTTTATTTGGTCATTTCCAAACATTGGAATCCTCTAATTTCTTATGATGTGTCCTTTCAGATTTAAGTTGAATATCCTTTGGAGCTTATTGTGGAATATGAATGAATAAATTAAAAAAAAACCATTTAAGTGCTTACTATGTGCTAAACACTGTGTTAAACCTGTTGATATACAGCCTTTACCTTCAAAAATTTTAATAGGAGAAGGTCTCACACATAGTGGAGAATGGTAGTCAGAAGTCAGAAGTAAATTTGGCTCCTGAGAGTCAAAGGGATAGTGAGTTGTGATAATGGGCAGAGAACTGATGTATCCTTTCCAGGAGAAGTGGTAGTATAGATTTTATTATTGTGCCTAAAGAAGGAGAGATATAAGTGGAGGTGTAGGGTGTGGGGTGTGAATTATTTGTAGGATAGGAGACAGATGGCAAGGTGGCTTGTGTGGATGGCTAGATGGGAGGTGGAGGTGAAATATCATCTGCGTCCTTGGGTCAGCTAAATCTAGTGGGCTTGGTAGGCTACTTATATGGGTAAGATATTGTTATTTAAACGCATTTTCTGCCAAGCTACTCAATTTTTAACTTTATGGCCAAACAGAGAGGCCTTTCCCTAATAGTTTTGTTTTTTTAGGTTACTAAACACTAAGTTACTTTGTTTGTTTGCTTTTATGTTTTGCTTAAGTCTGTTCCATTGACTATTTTTTAACTAGTCTTAATGACTACAGTTTTGTAATATTATGAGAAATTGTCTTTATTCTTACATTTTAACATGATGCCCTTGCCATTCTTGCTTTTTTTCCTTTAAAGTATAATGTAGTCCTTACACACTTTGATCAATATAGGAATAGATTTGTAAATGTTAGTATTGTCCCATCTTTTATTTTGGCATGATTTAGCCATGAACAACTAATAGTTCTACAATTATTTGTCTTCCTTTATTCCTGAAAAGATTTATTTGCAAGTTGTATAAATCCTGAATGTGTTTAAGTTAACTCCCAGGTGTTTCATGAAAATCTGCATCAATTTTGAATGGAATTTCTCTGTGTCTTTCTTCTTTCTTTCTTTCTTTTCTTTTCTTTTCTTTTTTAGTGATATACAGAAAGATTTGCTTTTTGGGGTTTTTACTTTGTCTCCTGAAATTATTGATTTGGATAATTTTTTTTCATCTAATTTCTGTGGTACTCCAAGTAAACCATCAGATCATCTGTGAATAAGTAAAATTTTACCTTCTTTTGACCTGTTCTTAAATACTTTGGTTTCTTTTGTGGTCTTATTGTGATAGATCATCATTCTAGCACTATATTAGCTAGTGTAGTTTCCTCTTTTTCCAAATAAGAAAAATGATCATCCTTGCTTTAGTCCTTATTATATAGAGAAAGCTTCAAAAATTTGCTCAATGCTATTAATATCTGTCGGGAGCTGTCAGACCATGATGTCTTGACAAGGTTACTCGTGGAAGCCAAGAAGTCACAAAGTGGCTCCTTGGCAGGACGGAATTGCCCACTCAGCCCCCTCTGCATGACTTCTCTCATCAACATCCCTTATTAATGAAATTGATATGATTGTTGTCCCCTCCATAGTCTCAGAAAAAGTAATATAAGAGCAAAATGCTTGCACACTATTTCCCCAAAATATCACCAAAAGATTAGACTCACAAAACCAAACCCAAAAAACTATTATGGGTTAACTTTTGCTTAGGCACATAATTCCCAGCAAAAACTGTTCCCACAAATTAAGCCCAGAATATCCCCTATTCCCCTTGTACAGAAACTCATTCTCCTAAAGTCAGTACATAAATCATTCATAAGGAGTGACTTGTACAGGTACACCAAGCTCCATCATGCCTCAGTGACTTGATTTTACTAAACAAAACTCCTTTTGAGAAATTCCCTAATAAACCCTGAAAAATGATCAGGCTAATATTAAATCTAAATTGTGTACTTAGTACTCCTCTGATCTCTCAATCTCACTGCTATGATTGTTGAATTGTCTCTAGAATTTCTGATTGATTATCTATTTTTATTAAAGGTAATAAGTGATTTTCTTTGATTATCTGTAAGCTCAAAGCTCCTCATAGGTCAAAGAGAAAATTAAGCTGCCTGTGATGAAATAATTTATCTTGTATAGAACCTTTGTGTTTCCTGTCAAAATCAGTAGTTAACATACAAATGTATAGAATGATCTCAGAATATTAGTCAAGCAATTTGTTAAAAGTTAATGTATCACTTATCCAATTATCTTTACTCAAACATGTATGTTGAATAATGTATTGGTGTGCCAAGAAAATGGGTATAAAAATAAAGGTTAAACCTGAGTATGGCGAAGCAGTCACTTCATGCAGAGCCTTTCGTCTCTCATTTCACCTATCCTCTCCACCTACCGAGAAACGCCTGGAGCCACGAGTGGGGCTGGACCTTGGTCCTTGGCATTGTCTGGTGCCTGAACAGGGACTCTCCTACTAGGTAAGCCCTCCTCCTGAAACTCTCCAAACTCAGGGGGATAGGATCTCACCCAGAAGCAGTATGCTTGGCCCCCCATTAGCGGTATAGGATTGGGGTGAGTAATTCAGAACTTAAATTGAAAAGGGACTGCCATTAGGCACAGTGAATTGAAAGAAAGAAAACTATTCACTGAAATAATTAAATACAGTTTTCAGAAAAAGAGAGTAAAATAAAGAAAAGTAAGCAAGTCACAGCTGGCTAAGCTCTTGGATTTTATTCAAATTTGCAATCCGTGGTTTCCTGATATAGGGATGGTAGATTTAGACATGGGGGAAAATTAGCCTTGACTTAAACTCTTATAACATTCCTGTTTGGGTTGGGCAGCCACCAACAACCCTAACCAACCTAAGGGAGGGAGGAATAAATAGATGGGAATGAGGGGTCCCCCTCCTCCTCCACCTTTACGATCCCCAGATCCTTGGCTCTAGCAGAGAAGAGTCCATCTTTCAATCCCTTGTCACCTGCCCTTTCAAATGTTTATGCTTAAGGCTAGTGGAGTAAAAAACTTTTTTCACTTCTCACAGCTTTTAGAGAGACAGTACCTTGGGAAAAGCAAAATGGATTTTATTTCATTCCTTCTTCCTTTTCTCTTCCTCAAGATCTTGAGTAAACACCTTAATTTTTAAAAGCATGCTTCCCTTAGTCTGTGTGTTTAATGTTTGTTTTGTGTGTCTCTGTATCTCCACGTTACAAGTCTTGTCTTTATGTTTTCCTAATTGGCCACTTACAAAAAATGCTTCAAAGTCCTCCACCAAAAATAGGTAATTTATTTTGGCCTTTAAACTTGTCAGACTGTTCCGTAAATCTTCTCTCTATTTATTTTGGAAAGGGCCCATCCAGTTAAAGAGGAGAAAGATTGATTTAGAACACACAAAAGGAAATGCAATTTAATATTAAAGATCTATATATGAAACTTTGGAAAATTGCTAATTAGTCTGAAAATGTACTATGATAAGTGGAATTTTATGGTGATAATTGTGTTTCAGTTAAAGGTGATATGCTAGCTAAATCTAATTCTGCTCAAGCCAGAGATCTGTTTATTATCTCTAGGACTGATAACATAATCATTTCAATAAGTCTCAGAATTGTTTGAATGTAACTAATAGACAGCTTGACACTAAGAGGGATTTTTCCTCTTTAAAAGGCAAAAAACCCCACACTGGATGCTTAGTAAAACATAAGATATTTATGTGTAAAATTCAATCAGACAATAGTTATAGAGTATTGTGGAGAACTTTTTCTAAGATTTAAATGTTGGATTTTAAAATGAGATGTCCTTCAAAAATAGCAACAAATGATTACATGTTAGCATTGCATTGGGATTTTAGAAGTTCAGAACTGGTAATTAATGGATATGAATTTGCATAGGTATTAAGAATTTGGTGTATGGCTAAGATTGGAAGTTTTAAACAATGTTATACTTGATTAGGAAAATATGTGCTATGAATAAGAAGAAACATATCTATTCAAATATAAATTATTATAATGTCATAATAGATGTACACAAAATATGTATGAATTTGTGATGTGAAGAAAATTAATTTTTATGCAGATTGTGTATAATGCAATTGGCAAAGGAAATTTGACCAATCCAGAAATCAAATAAGATTCATTATTAGGTTATTAAATATAGGTAAAGAATAGTCATCTCTCCCCTACTTATAGCAAGAGCAAAAAGGAAAAGCCAGATGAGGTGAGAAATGTTTAATCAGTTATGCAAAAATGTCTTACGGCATAAAAGGAAAAACTGAAAGTTTGAAAGGAAAATTGGAAATTAAGGAAACATTGTTAAGGGACTCTAATCAAAATCAATTTAGAAGTTGCTAAGTTTTTAATTAATATATTGGGAGTGATTTAATATCAAGGTTTTAAAAATGTGTAACAAGTGTTAAAAAGGAATGAAAAGAAAGGAATATTGTTTTTTCTCTCTCTCACCAATACCTTTACTGGGACTGTGGCCAGGAGGACAGTCAAGCATTGAGAAAAAAAAACTCTGGAAATTTTCTAACAGTAATTTAACCCCTTCCTCAGGCACAGGAAGGAGAAAAAAAGTGCTTGCAATTACCCAACGCTTATATTAAGGGACTAATGCAACAAAACATTTTAAACAGGTAAAAGTTTTCAGTTACCTTATCTAAACTTGAGAGATATAATTTGAAAAACCTGAGATGCTAGTTGCCAGCTGGAACAAATATTGATCTGATAACAAAACACATTACAACTGAGGTTAAGGAGTAACAGGAATTTTAAGAGTTTATTTGAGTATGTTCCTTCATGCACTATAATTCGTATATATTATTATTAAGTAAAAATACAAACTTTTTTAGAAACAGACGGGAAAAAAAGGTTTTTAGCTGAAACTGCACAATTTGACTGTGATACAACTGCAAAAGTACAAACTACAAATTTAGAATTCTAAAGAAGCTCAGGTTAGAAAACATGCCTTCTTTTTAATCACAACGATTGATCTGTTAGAGTTAGTTAAACTAAAATAATAATGCAATGATTTATGAATAACTGGATTAACTGTTTAATATGCAAATGTGAATATGTTAGAATTGAAAGACTTATGGTTCAAGTGGTTAGGATAAATTTTTGAGAAAATATCTTGATTGCTTTTTTAAACATCAACATGTCAGTCTTTCCTGTAAATGCTTCTGTGTGAACCATAATACATTCGTGATATAAATTTAGGATTACATTTTAAAAAATTTAAGTCTATTAACCCCTCAAAGGAGATGTTTAGAATTACTAGGAAACAAACTTGATGATTCATTCTGAACTGCCACTCCCCTTCCTGATTCTCTTCCGCTGGACACCTCCCCTGTGGCCTCCCCCCTCTCACACCTCCCCACCATTGCTTCCCTTCCTTTCTTTCTCCTCACAGTTAGAGTGAAGTAACCATTTCTGAGATTCTGATTAGCTTACAATTAAATGTCACAAGTATAATTTAGCTATTTACAAGAGAAATTTAATCTAAAGTTTTAAATTAAAGGTTAGGACCTCAAGAATTTTTATATCTCCTGAAGTAGAAGAACTTATTTTACAATATGTTAGTTTTACCAAAGAATTTTTAATGAAAGGACATATTTAGAGCAACCTGGACCACATAGATCAGAGAATCCAGACAAACAAGATCCATGAAGATGAAAATAAAAGAAGATTCAGCTAAAGTTTCATCAATGTTATTAATTGCTATTTGGAATAGATGTTAAATCCTGCCCATCTGGTTACCCACACTATTTAGTCCATCTCCTATTTCCATTAACCCCAAAGGCCTTTTTTCCTACCTATCTATGGCAGATGAACATCACCCATTATCCTTTATTTGACTGTTCCTTCTTCATTCACGTATTCGTGGATACCTTTTCTAATCTAAGTTTTGCTTCTATCCATACTGCTGAAACAGTATACTCTCTGCATTCCAGTTTATGGGTATTTCCCAAACCCTCAAAACAGATAATGGCCCAGCATATATGTCCAAAGCTCTTAATAACTTCAAATTAATCTTAAAAACAGGAATCCCATACACTCCTCAGACAAAAGGTCATTTGGAAAGATATCGTTATTAATCACTGGTAGCCCCAGCCCTTTTCTGGGGCCGAGGATCTGTTTGTGTCCCCCCTCCCCACCCCCATACTCCCACACACATTTAGATTCCAGAAAGATTCACGTGTCCCTGCCATGACTCCTATCCCAACAACAAGCTTGGGAGAATGCAGCTACAGAGATTGTGCTAAAACAATAGGATGCTCTACCAACTTGGAGACAAATTAAGACACTTGCAGCCCAAGCAAAACAAAGAGTGAACAAGCAAGAATTTACACCTCCTGATTGTACTGCTGCCTCATTTCTTGCCATTTTAGCCCTTTTATCTGTACCTGCTGGCATTTCTGCTTTTGAAAACCCCTCATTAATGCCCTTCAATTGGGGAATGGCTGAACAAATTGTGGTATATGTTGGTGATGGCATACTATTGTGCTCAAAGGAATAATAAAGTGGAGGAATTCCATGGAGACTGGAACAACCTCCAGGAAGTGATGCAGAGCGAGAGGAGCAGAACCAGGAAAACATTGTACACAGAGACTAATACACTGTGGTACAAATGAATGTAATGGACTTCTCCATTAGTGGCAACACAGTGTTCCTGAACAACTCAGAGGGATCTATGAGAAAAAATACTATCCACATCCAGAGGAAAAATTGTGGGAGTAGAAATACCGAAGAAAAACAACTGCTTGATTACATGGGTCGAGGGGGATATGGCTGGGGAGGTAGACTCTAAATGAACATCCTAGTGCAAACACCAACAACATGGAAATGGGTTCTGATCAAGGACACATGTGGAATTGTGCGTCAGCTATGGGAAGAGTAGGGAGAAGGGAGGGAGGAATAGAAAATGATTTTTGTAACCAAGGACTAATGTTTGAAATTGACCAAATAAAAAAATAATGTAAAAAAAAAGAAAACCTATTCACTTTTCTTTAGGGAAATTTATTGCTTCTCTCTGCCCTGCTGTATTACTGTGCCCTGGTGGCAAGAAAGATTTCAGACCCATTCAAACTTGTGTCAGAGCTCCCTATGCATTGATTGTACAACATATTTCCCCCATGACTTTTAGAATTTCTTGCTCAGGATGTATTTTAACAAATTGTCTTAACCCCTCCATTCTTGCTACCACTGTATTTGTTCTCTATTTAGCCACTAAAATGATTTTCCTGAAGTGCAAGTCTGATCATGTCACTATCCTACTCAAGAAATTTCAGTGACTTCCTATTGCCTTTAGGATCAAATATAAATTTTTCTGTTTGACATTTAAAGCCCTGAATAATCAAAGCCCCTCTCCAGATTTTTCAATCTTTACCTCTCCTACTCCAACAGTACTTATTTATTTTTATTCTCCTTCAATAATGTTTTATTTTTATCATCTGTAAAAATAATTTTTGTATTTGTTTCCAAACATTTTGAGTTGCACATTCTTTTCCTTCTCTTCCTCCCTCCTTGAGATGGTAAACAATTTGATTTTCTGTCCAGTCTTCTTACACTTTACTCTTTCAGCCCAGTGTCATTCATTGGCCTTTTGGCTGTTCCAGAAACAAGATACTCCATCTCTTGGCTCTGGGCATTTTCTCTGGCTGGAATAGTCTTTCTTCTCTTCTCAGAGTATTGTTCTCTTTAGCTTCCTTTCAGTCTCAACTAAAATCCTATTTTCTATAGGAACCTTCTCTAACCTGTCTTAATTCCAGTGCCTTTCCTCTCTTCATTATTTCCCAGTTTTCCAGATATAACTTTCATCTTCATATTTGTTTGCTTGTTATCCCACTCATTAGGTTGTAAGCTTCTTGAGTGTAGGAATAAATCTCTTTGTAACCCCAGGCCATAACAGAGTGCCTGGCACATTGTAGGTGTAAAATAAATGTTTGTTGATGGACTGATGGTCCTTGATCTTATGATAGCTAATCCTCTGTGTTAAACTGCCATAGGACAGGCCTGTTTACTGTTCCTAGGACTCCATTTATGTATGACACGTTGCATTTTATTTGAGATAATAGGCTACTGTCTGTTCAGGAGCCTTTGGCAAACAGAAACCACTCCATAAGTAGAAATCCAATTACCTAATTAGATGTAGTTCCCACTTAATTGCAGGATGAACTCTCCTCTTGCTTTTTAGCATTAAAGATTTAGAACTGGAAAAGACTTGAGTTTACCAAATCCATCTCAGGTCATGTAATAGATGGGAAACTGAGAGTCAGAGAAAAGAATTGACTTATTCATGGTCACACAGTAAGTAAGTGGAAGTAGGATTCTAACTCCAAATCCAGTCCTCTCTCCACTATATTGCTGGCTGCTTGGTTTGACACATATTGAATTCAATTGAATTGAAATAGGACTCAATGATTTGTAACCATGTTCCCTGAGAAAGGTGAAAATATCTGACAAATGAAAGAAAGATGGTCAGAAGAGAAAACAGAGAGGATGACCATACGGGGAAAGATTGTAAAGATAAAGGCTCTTTAGTCTCCAGAGGCAAAAACTGAGGGACTGAGGTGACAGTCTATGCAGTTATATGAATGGGAATGAGGGAACTTAGTTTCTTATGAGTTTCTTATGAGAATGAGGGAATGGTTTCTTAGTTTACTAAAGTGTAAAACAGTAGATATGGAATGAAACTTGAATGAAACAAGCATAAGGACACCCAAAGCTATTTTTATACCACACCGTGAATAATAAACTCAGAGAGAGTTGGTCAAATCAACCATTGTCTGTGAGTTAGGGATGTGTCTACTGAGGCTTCCTCCAGCAGAATGTGCAGATGAGAACAATTTGTTTCGACAGTCATAGAAGAGGCTAAAACAGGCACTATGGAACACTTAGAACTTGGTCAGACATAGAAGACGTCAAGGTTATCTACTGCATCCCAGGCCATTGCCAAATATCCTGATTTTTGTCTTGCCACTAGTCTTTGATAGAACAGAGAATGAGACTGATGACTCTGCAACTCTATCTCATTTAAATCCAATTCATGTGCTAGTCAAGCCATCACCCGTGATATCATCGATTCTCTTCAAAAAGGAAGGACACCCAACAAACAATGCCTTTGGAAAGAATAGATCAATGAAATGACTGTCCTATGTTCACTTGCCATCCCTGTTACTTGGTTACTTCCCAGATCTAAATATGCCTTTTACCACCATTACCTTGTATGTGACAACTGTATGCTATAGTGGATAGAGGACTGGATTTGGAGTCAGTAAGACCTAAGCTCAAGCTTCAGATCTTACTAGCTATGGGCCCCTGGGTGAGTTTCTTTACCTCTTGTAGCTTCTATTTCTTCATCTGTAAAATGTGGATAATAATAACAAAATGTTGTTGTGAGGTTGAATGAGAAAATAGCCGTAAAACTCTTTGCAAACCTTAAGTCTCCCATATACACACATTAGAATGTAAATTCCTTGTGAGCAGGGATTGTGTGTGTGTGTGTGTGTTATTTAGCCAGCACCTAACACAGTCAGTACTTAATAAATACTTTCCCACTCATTTGTTCATTCAATTATAGATCATATTAAATGCCTTCTAAAGATCTTACATTGAGATTCTCTGAACTTGGTGAGGGCCCTCAAGCTGGAGGCAGCTGTGAATTTCCCAAGTCCCTGATTAGCTCTTGGATTTTCAGAAGTGCAGATTATCCTGGAATCTCCTAATGAATGATATTCCAAGAGGAGAGGAACAAAGCAGCCACACACAAAGGAGTATTTTAGGAATTTGCAGCCAAAAGTCCAGGAAGCAATGCCAACCCAAGATGACACCTCCCCATATGTTTGTTGAAAAAAAAAACAACACAGTGGGGATGAGAATTCTCCAAACACTCTTTGAGACTAAACAAACTTTAAAAGCTTTAAAAAAAATTAAAGAGAGATTTAAAAAATCAGTTCTTTCTCTCCCCAAGCAGGCTTTGTAGAGTTTGAAGGTTCAAGGTTAAGCTGAAGGCTTCTGAAGATGGAAACCATTACATCTACTTGCTACCTGAAGCTGGCCTGTCCACTTCATCTTCTGCTTGCTTCAGACAGTATTGTCACATTTATGGTTCATTTGAAGAGTTCAGGAAATCATGGCATTCCTGACAACCAGCTCTGTTCCTTTTAGGTCAATGCTCCTGACTTCCAGCCCCAGGGAAAGACAACAATGACAAGATTTTCCCCTGTATGTACAGCACACCAAAGTTTATTGGCACATTCTACAACAACTCTGTGAGGTGTAGGTAATACAAAGATTATTATCCTCATTTTACAGGTGGAGAAACTGAGGTACGAAGAGATGAATGATAGAGTCACCAAGCTACTAGTGTTAGTTAGTTCTGGGATATGAACTCAAGTCTTCTGACTAGGAACATGATACAATGTAAAAGGCACCAGCTCTGGAGTCAGAGGACTGGGTTTAAATCCCACCTCTGATGTTACTGTTGTGTGGCCTTGAGCAAGTCCTTTCATCCACCTGGGTCTCAGTTTCCCCCTTCATAAAAAAGACTAGTTGGCTACTGAGGTCTCAGGTCTGAATCTATGATCCTAAGATGTCATGACTCAATAATCAGCATTCTTTTCACAATGCCATGTTGATTATTTCCCAAGGCTCCTAAGAGACTCCCCCAAGCCAAACTGGAACCATAGCTATCATTCCTCATCTCCCAAGTATTCCACATGTAAGAGGTTTGCCATGAGGTAGCAGGGAAGGGAGCAACAAGTAGATCTCCTCTTCAGCAGCACATGGATGGAGTATGCTAGTTTCAGTTAGATGCTGGCCCCCCCTCCCCCCTTCCCGGTATTTAAAGACCTACATTTAAATTACGGTGTATTGGTTCCAAGACAAAAGAATGATAAGAACTAAGCAAAGGGGGTTAAGCCCAGGCTAGGAAATGTCTGAGGCACATTAGAATCCCATCTCTAGATATGGCTCTTGATACACTGAACCACCTAGCTGCCCCTGCATTCAAATTTAGAAAATTTATTCTGTACTTCCTTTCTTGCCTTTGTGTTGAAGACGACATGAACTATTAGCTGTTCTTCATCTCACAGTACCCTCCACTGTTTCTGTGCATTTATAAGACCTTCCCATGTGCCTGGAAAATGGCTCCTGGTAAAGTCCCTGCAAGTCTAACTCACCATCTACCTCTTCCATGAAGCTTTTCCTGGTTTCCAATTCCTTCCCCTATTGAAAGTATTCTTCTCTTTCTCAATTATTGATTTTCCTTTGTCTTCATTATATCTTATGAATGATTATTATTTTAAATTAAAAATTTTAAATTCTTTTTAAGAGTAATTTTAGGTTAAGAAACATGCTACCTCTCCAAATCCAGAAAATGAACTCTTCTTAGAAGGCACCATGAAGATGCCTCCACAGACTACAAGCTAATCAAGAAGATCCAGAATTGAACTGAAGGTTGATTGAACATTTGATTTGAATGTATACTCTTATGCTAAAAGGAGACTGCCCCCTAACTGACTTTTTGTCAATGCGCCCAGAAAACATTGGTTTTGCTGTCTTTCTCTCTTCTATTCCCCTCTTATCTCTAACTATTGTAGTTTCCTCTTAGAAGGTGAAATTTTGTATGCACCTGTAGTTAGATGAATTTAGAGGTGGAAGATGATTATGTTTAGTGATCAATTGGGGAGACTAGTCCCCCAATCATCATCAGGGGGGATTGTGAATTTTCGATTTTCTCCACCCTGATTAAATCTCTAAAATCCTAACAAACAGGAATGTCTACATCCCTACTTAAGGATTAAGTATTGAGGAGGGTGGCCTATGACAGATATGTGCTAGTAAGTGACAAATCAGAAACAACTGACAGTCTCCTGGGCTGTCCTAAGTCAAGATTAAGCTACCATTGGTACATGTGAGATGCAGGAAGTGATGTAAAAAACAGTCTATATATTTTGCGTTTCTTCCTCTCTCTGGTCTCTTTTGCAGAGATGTGGCTCTGGCTCTTTCGCAGGACTTGGCTCTGGCTCTCTCTCTCATGGAGATGTGGCTCTTGTTCAGTCTCTTGCTCATGGAGATGTTGGTCTCTGTCGTAATGTGGGGAGTGCTGGGTGGTGTTTGGTGTCTTGTGTCTTGGTGTGAGCATGCTAGGTGAGTGAGTTTAGACTGATTCTTTTTTCCTTTGTCTTCCAAAACACTATCCTCTTAGGAAGCCCCTAATATTCTGAGGAGGCCTCATGGCTGAGTTTTCTGAACTTCCCTTGGCTTAGGCTAGGCCAGAGAAATCTTATGCCCCTTCTCTCTCTCCTTCTTAATTCCTTCCCTCTATATTAATTAAACCAACATAAATTTCCCAAACTGACTTGAGTATTTTCATTGGGGTTTGAATTAATTCCTGGCGACCACTAGTATAATATATTCAGTCAAAACATCCTAAATTTACCCCTTACACTCATTAAACTCACAGGAAGTCAGGTTAGCACTTTTTACAGTGGTAGCCAGAGTGAGAATGTGACCTATGGCTCTACAGAAAATGTAAACTAAATTGAATAAATGCGAACAGCTCTCCCATGGGAAAACTTGCATGTAACCTGGGCCATCCCTGGCACTATGCCTTCTTTGTCCATTTCTAGATAATGTCTGGTATGTCCTGGGGTTGGTGCAGGGATCCACCATGTTACCCTGTCCTATTGCTGCCCAGGACTAGCCTCTTGTGATTAAGCCTTTCCAATAACCCAGATTAACGTAATTGACTCTAACAAACCCATGAAGACCTGTTAATATTCAAGTTGGTATGGGCTCCTCTTTCTTTGGTATCTCAGTATTCTCAATGAGGGTTTGTCACCCTATATAATGGAATAATTATTGCAGAAGAGATCTGTCCCCTTATAATTGTTATAATCAATGCAGAATAAGTCTTGTGTCCTTAGGATTGGCAGAGTTGGCAGAATTCCCTGCCCTCCTAAATCTTGTGTCCTTATACACTTTACAAATAATTCACAACAAGGGAGTATAAGACATAATTTGCTCACAAATCACAAGTCCAGGGACATTGAGGTCTCTCTGATATATCTATGGAAAAATTTTTCTGTGCATATACTCCAGTTGCCTCCCCCAGAGAGTCATATGATTCCAACAGAAAGAGGAAAAAAACCCTTGCTGATTGAGTTCTCAATTCTCATCTAGGGACTAAATATTAAATATTGCTCAAGGTCATAAAAATAGAAATTCTATAGTTTTAGAGCCCTTAACTCCACAGCTGGAGACTTTCATAGCTCAGTTTCAACCCTCTGTATTTATATTACACAATCGATTTTCTGTGCCTACATAGTTTATTTAATAGATAAAATATAAGGAAACCTTTAGGCATAACTTTCACCCAATAATCTCTTACAATCTCATTCCACAATTTCCCAGTTTTCTTCTTAGGTTTCTGAAGGACACACTTTAAGTGCATGCTTTTCTCCCAGCCATCCTCTATCCTAGAAAATTGAGGGATGGTATTGCCCATCTGGATTCTGCCTGGGGTCAGCTTTTCAAGCAAGGAGAGAAACGATGTAAAGTGCTTGGAATCAGTTTCCTGGCCTTCTCACCAGTCCTGGCTTGAGAGTAGAGAGTATCAGAGGAGTTTCTCTGGCTTCTCACCTGGCCTGACTTATCTCATCACATGGTAGATTTGACTGTTTTAAGTCCCAGGTCCATTTCAGCAACTCCTGGAGTAGAGTATGGGAGTAGCAATAAATGGCAGCTTCTGCCAGTATAGCTCTTCTGGAAGTTCTTGGTTTCAATGACAAGCTGGCAAAAGCCAGCAGCATCTTTCTTTGTTCCTTGAACCTGATATGAAATGACCCCCAAAAAGTCTTTCTCAAGTGCAAAAGAAGGCAACTGGATGATTGTTGCCCCTGGTACTGGGGAGGATGAAGATTGGTGGGAGTTTGGGGGTTCTGAGCTACAAAGGGCCTAAGGTTGATTGGGTGCCTGTGCTGGATCCAACACCAGTCTAGCAATGTCCTGATGTTGATAGTGGCCACAGGGCTGCCTAAGGAGAGCTGAAATAGCCCAAGTGGACTTAGAGTAGGTCAAAGCTCACACATTGGTCATCAGTGGGGCTGGATGTGGGAATGGTCATTGTACTGCCAACTTGGGTAAAAGAGGGAGACCAAGTATTCAAAGATCCCTCCCACTTCTAGCTCTGTTATCTTATGAAACTGGTCATTATTATTCTGCTGTGCTCAATACCTATGTCTTCCTATCAGAACATCTCAGAGTCCTTTTTTATTCTTATTCTAAAATTTTTTTAATTTTTATTTTCCAGATTTAATGCTAGTACAATTTTCAATAATCATTTTTGAACATTTTTTGATCCTTGTTCTCTTCGTCCCTCCTATCTCTTCTCCTTCCCCAAGATGGCAGGTAATATGATACAGGTTGTACATCATGTTACCATACATTATCTATTTCCATGTTCATCATGTTGTGGAAAAAGACACATTACTTACACTGGAGAAAAATTCATGAGGAAAATAAAGTGAAGAATAGTATGTTTCAACCTGCATTTAGACTTTGTCATTTCTTTCTATAGTGGTAGATAACCTTTTCCATCATGAGCCTCTTGGAATTGTTCTGAAATCTGCATTGTCGATAATAGTGAAGTCATTCATAGTTATCATTGTACTTTATTGCTTACTGTGTACAATGTTCTCCTGGTTCTACTCATTTCACTTTGCATCATTTCATATAAGTCTTTCCAGGGTTTTTTTTTTTTGTGATTTTGTTTTTCATTTCTTATGGCACAGTAGTATTCCATTACAATCATATACCATATCTTGTTCAGTCATTCCCCAATTGATAAACATCCCTTCAGTTTCTTATAGATAGCATATTTTGGGACTCTGGCTTTTAATCCTCTCTGTCTTCTGTTTTAGGGTAAGTTATTTACATTTACAGTTATGATTATTTTGTGCTTCTCTACATCTTGTTTTCTCTCTATTTATCCTTCTCTTCCTCTCCTTTAAGCCTTTCCCTGTTCATAAATATTTTTGTTTCTGACTACTTCCTACTACAAGTTTACCTTCCCTTTTGTCCATACATCCTTTTCTGGTTTCCCTTTCCCTTCTTGCTTCCCTATAGGATAAGGTACGTTTCTATAACTATGTGTGGATGTTACTCCCTCTTTGCTTTACTTCTGAAGAGAGTAAGGTGCAAGTATTGGCCCCCATGCCCTGCCCCCCTCCATATTCCCCTCAACTGTATTGATTTGTATATATCTCCTCATGTGAGAGTTTACTCTCAGTTTTCTCTCCTTTTCTCTTTTCCCCGTGTATACCTTTTTTATTTATTTTGTTTTGCTCTTTTTAGATTTTTTTAAATTTTGTTTTGCTCTTTTTGAATCTTATCCCATTGTATTCAATGTATTCCCTGATTTCTGTCTATGTATGCTCGATGTCTATTGTGAATTTTAAAACTATTCCACCCTAATCAGACCATTCTTTAGAAGATCTGATTTAGCTATTTCCTGATCAGTAACAATGGAGATACTTGGAATAACAGAATTAGGTCTTGGGTATTCTACATTTTTCCTCCCTTCTTAGTTTAACAAGATTTGGAAGGTCTGCATCAAACTCAAGATTTAATTATCTGAGGAGATGGCCTTCAACAGACATGTACAGAAAAAAAGGACAGACATCTGGGCTGTCCTAAGTAAAGTTAAGTGTCATTGGTACAGATGAAACGCAGGAAAATGATGTAAAACTGTCTATATAAGGCATGTCATTTCCTCTCTCCTCTTTCCCTGGAGAGCCAACTCTGACCCAGGGTGTGCTAGGTGTTTTGATATCTTGGAGTGTTGGGTGGTGAGTTTTGGCCTTGAGTTGATTCAAGTTCGGGCATCTTAGATGAGCCTCTTTGGAGGTCAGGCTGATTCTTTCCTCCTTCACACTCAAAACCCTACTTGCTAGATCTCCTAATCTTCCTCCTCAGTACTAGCCCCTTCCTTCCTCCTCCTTCTTAAATCTCCTCCACTATAGCAATTAAATCACTATAAGATTTCCAGCTGAGTTTGGGTGTTTCATTAGGATTTTATAAATAAAATCCTTGGTGACCAAATATAATTATTAAATTCAGTCTCAACCATAATTTTAACCCTGACATTATGTATTACTATCCACAAGAGTAATCAAGTTTTAAAGTATCTTTCATCTCTTAAGTATTAAGTCATTTAGGTACTTTAGTACTTAGAGTATTAGAAGTATCTTAGGTATCACCTCATGTAGTAATTCAATCAGTTTAACCTCATTGTTTCTCTTGATTATCTCAAGTATCTTAACTATCTTGGTCTCATAGATACCTTAAGTATCCTACTTAACACCTTCCAAGGAGGAATGTGATCAGTTTAAGACCAATGAGTTCCTTGAATTTTTTGTTTTCTTTTTTACTTTTTTATGCTTCTCTTGAGTATTGGATTTGATCATCAAATTTTATTTTTAGCTCTGATAGTTTTATCAGGAATGTCTGGAAGTCTTTAGTTTCATTAAATGTGTTTATTTTGGGGGCATCTAGGTGACTCAGTAGATTGAGAGCCAGGCTTAGAGACAGGAGGTCCTAGGTTCAAATATGGCCTCAGATAATTCCCAGATGTGTGACCTTGGCCAAGTTACTTAACCCCCATTGCCTAGTGCTTACCACTCTTCTGCCTTGGAACCAATGCATAGTATTGATTCTAAGATGGAAGGTAAGGGTTTAAAGAAAAGTGTAAATTTCCCCTTGAGGTATTATGCTCAGTTTTTTTGGGTAGATGATTCTTGGTTATAGTCCTAGATCCTTTGCCTTGTGGAATATCATATTCCATGCCTTTTTGTTTCTTTATATAGAAGTTGCTAGGTCTTCAGCATGTGTTTGCCCTGGCCTGATTCTCATACTGCTGATTCCATTGCTCTCAGCTCTTACTCCAGCTAGATGGGTCCTTCCTACTGCCCTTCTACATTTTCTTTGACTTTACTTCACTCTGCCTTATATTGGTTCTACTGCTACAAAATTTGTTTTGAAGGCATTAAATTTTTTTTTCTTTGTGGTTGTTGGGAGGTGGCTTTGGCAATATTGGAATGTTCCTTACTCTTCCATTTTTGTCTGCTAGAAGCAAAATCTCACAGTGAACTTGACAATTATGAGTGACTTTTCCCTGGAAAAGTTAATTGTACTTCCTGGGTAATTTTCTCTCATTATGATATTTAGGGTAAGTATTGTCATACTAATGTACATGAAAGGAATAGCTTTGAAAATTTTTGGTCTGAATATGAAGTCTTTTGAGCTATGTCCCTTAATTTCTCTGGATCACAGTTTCCTCATTTGCAAAATGAGAAGGCTGAAGAAGGTCCTGTCCAGCTCTAGATTATGATCTATGTATACTCTTGGTTCACAAAGGAAATGAGCTGTACCTCATAGTGTGGGATCCCATTACTAAGGAAATTACATAAAGGGATTGGGAAATGGAATGACATCAGTAAGTCATAGATTGGGAACAAAGATATGGTTAAACATAAGTTCATATAAAGAATCTGAGGATTTTAGTGTGCCACGGGCAAGGTCCAGCCTCACTCACGACTCCAGGGGTTCCTGACAGGTGGTGAACGATCAGTCAAGAAAATAACAAATGAAAGACAGCTGTATCTTTAGAGCCATGGGAAAGCTTTGCATCTGATCGATGCTCTGCCATCCCCAGGCTTGGTATTTATTTTTATACCCATTTTCTTGGCACATAGATACATTATCTAATACACTTGTCTAAATAGAAATAATTGGAAAAGTGATACATTAACTTTTAACAAATCACTTGATTAGCATTCTATATTCTTGTATTGTGATTATAGACAGCATAAAGGTTTCACACAAAATAAATGATTTCATCACAGGTAGCTTAATTTTCTCATTATCCTGAGAATTTTTTGAACTTACAAACAATCAAGGAAATTTACTTATGACTTTTAATAAAAAGAAATAATTAATCAGAAGTTTTTAAAAGACAATTCAACAATCATATCTTTGAGGTTGAGGGGTACTGGGAACACAATTCAGATTTAATATTAGACTGGTCATTTTCAGTGTTTACTAGGGAGTTTCTGAGTTACTGGTTTGTGAAGTTGAGTCACTGAGGCATGTTGAAGCTTAATGTACCTGTATGTTTTGTATGGGCCTTTATGATTGATTTGTATGCTGGCTTCATGAGAATAAGTTTCTGTGAGTGGGAAAGTTCTGGGCTTTACCTGTAGCTGCGATTTTACTGAGGATTAAGTGTCTAAGTAAAAGTTAACCCATGATGGTCTTTTGGGGTTGAATTTGAGGGTATGATCTTTTGGTGATATTTTAGAGAATTAGGGTACAGGTATTTTGCTCTTGCATTATTCCTTTTGAGACTAGGGGGTATAGTAATCAGGTCAATTCCATAGGTAAGGGACATTGATGACAGAGGTCATGCAAGGGGAACTGAGTGGGCAATCATATCTCTGCCAAGGGCCACTCTGTGACCTCCTTAGCTACCATACATGACTCTGTCAAGGCATCATGGCCTGATGGCTCCCAGCAGGATTGTAAACACATTATGAATCAACAATGTGAGGCAGAGTGATTAATATAAGTAGAGCTATGGTAATCCCATTGTACTCTGCCTTGGTCAACTCCCATCATACCACCATTAACCTGGACTTAGAAAGGGACATCAAAGTCTGTCTATTCAAATACCTCTTATTTATAGATGAGGATCTAGCCCTAGAAAGGTCAAATGACTTGATTCACCTGTCCAAAATTGAACTCATTATCATCCCCCATCTCCTAGATCTTCCCTCCTTCCTAACTTTCCTATTACTGTTGAGGGTACCATTGTTTTTTCTAGTCTCTCAGGTTTGCAACCAAGGTGTCATCACCAAGTCCCCTCTTCTCTCTCTCTGTCTCCCTCTCTCTGTGTCGCTTTCTCTCATTTTTCTCCCTCTCTCTTTGTCTCTGTATATCTGTCTTTGTCTCTAAATCTCTCCCCCTTTTCCCCACTCTCTATGGTCTGCTGCCAAATCTCTTGTTACTATCTTTAAAACATGTGTAAGATACATCTACTATTCTCCTGATATTGCCACTACTTTTGGTGCAGGCCCTCAGCACCTCACCTCATGCCTGAACTATTACAGTAGCCTGCTGCTTGGCCTCCTTACTTCAAGTTTCTCCTCATTTCCAGCCCATCTTTCAGTAATGTGTCAAACTGATCTCTCTCCTCTCTTTTTAAATCCTTACCTTCCATCTTGGAGTCAATACTATGTATTGCTTCCAAGGCAGAAGAGTGGTAAGGGCTAGGCAATAGGGGTTAAGTGACTTGCCCAGGATCACCCAGCTAGGAAGTGTCTGAGACCAGATTTGAACCTAGGACCTCCTGTCTTTGGGTCTGACTCTCAATCCACTTAACCACCCAATGGTTCCCCAAACTGATCTCTAAAGCACAAATTTGACCATGTTTCCTCCCTCCCACTTCCCCTTTCTTTTTAATCAATTATTTATTTATTTATTTTAAATTTTATTTAGTCAATTTAGAACATTATTCCTTGATTACAAGAATCATATTCTATCCCTCCCTCCCCTACACCCACTCTTCCTGTAGCCCACGCACAATTCCACTGGGTGTTACATGTGTTCTTGATCAGAATCCATTTCCATGTTGTTGGTGTTTGCATTAGGATGTTCATTTAAAGTCTATATCCCAAACCATATCCCCTTGACCCATGTATGCAAGCAGTTATTTTTCTTTGATGTTTCTACTCCCATGGTTTTCCCTCTGAATGTGGATAGTGTTCTTTCTCATAAATCCCTCTGAATTGTTCAGGATCACTGCATTGCCACTAATGGAGAAGTCCATTATATTTGATTGCACCATAGTGTATCCGTCTCTGTGTACAATGTTCTCCTGGTTTTGCTCCTTTCACTTTGCATCACTTCCTGGAGGTGGTTCCAGTTCCCATGGAATTCCTCCACTTTATTATTCCTTTGAGCACAATAGTATTCCATCACCAACATATACCCCAATTTGTTCAGCCATTCCCCAATTGAAGGGCATCCCCTCATTTTCCAATTTTTTTGCCACCACAAAGAGTGCAGCTATGAATATTCTTGTATATGTCTTTTTCCTTATTATCTCTTTGGGGTTTAAACCCAGCAGTGCTATGGCTGAATCAAAGGTCAGACAGTCTTTTAGGGCCCTTTGGGCATAGTTCCAAATTGCCCTCCAGAATAGTTGGATCAATTCACAACTCTACCAGCAATGCATTAATGTCCCAACTTTGCCATATCCCCTCCAGCATTCATTACTTTCCGTTGCTGTCATGTTAGCCAATCTGCTAGGTGTGAGGTGATACCTCAGAGTTGTTTTGATTTGCATCTCTCTGATTATAAGAGATTTAGAACACTTTTTTCATGTGCTTATTAATCGTTTTGATTTCTTTGACTGAAAATTGCCTATTCATGTTCCTTGCCCATTTATCAATTGGAGAATGGCTTGATTTTTTGTACAATTAGTTTAGCTCTTTATAAATTTGAGTAATTAGACCTTTGTCCGGAAGGTTTTTGCCCAATTTGTTGCTTCCCTTCTAATTTTGGTTACATTGGTTTTGTTTGTACAAAACCTTTTTAATTTGATGTAATCAAAATTCTGTATTTTACATTTTGTGACTTTCTAAGTCTTGCTTGGTTTTAAAATCTTTCCTTTCCCAAAGTAAATTATGTGAACACACACACACACACATATATATATACTCTTCTGTGTTCACATAATTTACTCATAGTTTTCTTTTTTGTGTTCAAGTCATTCACCCATTCTGAGTTTATTTTTGTGTAGGGTGTGAGGTGTTGATCCAAACCTAATCTCTCCCACATTGTCTTCCAATTTTCCCAGCAGTTTTTATCAAATAGTGGATTTTTGTCCCCCAAACTGGGATTTTTGGGCTTGTCGTAGACTGTCTTGCTGAGGTCACTCACCCCAAGTCTATTTCACTGATCCTGCTTTCTGTGTCTTAGCCAGTACCATATTGTTTTGATGACCACTGCTTCATAGTATAGTTTGAGATCTGGTACTGCAAGGCCACCTTCCTTTGCATTTCCCCCCATAATTTCCCTGAATATCCTTGATCTTTTGTTCTTCCAAATGAACTTTGTTATGTTTTTTTTTTAATTCAGTAAAAAATTTTTTTTGCAAGTTTGTTGGGTATGGCACTAAATAGATAGATAAGTTTGGGTAGGATGGTCATTTTTATTATGTTAGCTGGTCCTACACATGAGCAGTTAATGTTTTTCCAATTGTTTAGATCTAGTTTTAATTGTATGGAAAGTGTTTTGTAGTTGTGTTCATATAGTTCCTTTGTTTGTCTCAGCAGATAGATTCCCAAGTATTTTATATTGTCTAGGGTGATTTTAAATGGAATTTCTCTTTTTAATTCTTGCTGCTGAGATGCGTTGGAGATATAGAGAAATGCTGATTACTTATGTGGGTTTATTTTGTATCCTACAACTTTGCTAAAGTTGTTGATTATTTACACTAGCTTTTTAGTTGATTCTCTAGGATTCTTTAAGTAGACCATCATATCATCCACGAAGAGTGATAACTTGGTCCCTTCATTGCCCATTTTAATACCTTCAATTTCTTTTTCTTCTCTAATTGCTTCTGCTAGTGTTTCTAGTACAATGTGAAATAATAGTGGTGATAATGGGCACCCTTGTTTCACTCCTGATCTTATTGGGAATGCATCTAGTCTATCCCCATTGCAGATGATGTTGGCAGATGGTTTTGGATAAATACTGTTTATTATTTTTAGGAAAGACCCGTCTATTCCTATACTTTCTAGTGTTTTCAATAGGAATGGGTGTTGTATTTTATCAAAAGCTTTTTCTGCATCTATTGAGATAATCATGTGATTTTTGTTGGTTTGCTTGTTAATATGGTCAATTATGTGGATGGTTTTCCTGATATTGAGCCATTCTTGCATTCCTGGTATAAATCCCACCTGATCATAGTGAATAACACTTCTGATCACTTGCTGCAGTCTTTTTGCTAGTATCCTATTTAAGATTTTTGCATCTATATTCATTAGGGAGATTGGTCTATAGTTTTCTTTCTCTGTTTTTGACCTGCCTGGTTTTGGAATCAGTACCATGTTTGTGTCATAAAAGGAGTTTGGTAGAACTCCCTCTTTGCTTATTATGTCAAATAGTTTGTATAGTATTGGGATTAACTGTTCTCTGAATGTTTGATAGAATTCACTGGTGAATCCATCAGGCCCTGGGGATTTTTTCTTAGGAAGTTCTTTGATGGCTTGGTGGATTTCATTTTCTGATATGGGATTATTTAAGAATTCTATTTCCTCTTCTGTTAGTCTAGGCAGTTTGTATTTTTGTATATATTCATCCATATCACTTAAATTGGTATATTTATTGCCATATAATTGGGCAAAGTAATTTCTAATGATTGCCTTAATTTCCTCTTCCTCAGAGGTGATGTCCCCCTTTTCATCTTTGATGCTGTTAATTTGCTTTTCTTCCTTCCTTTTTTTAATTAGATTGACCAGTACTTTGTCTATTTTGTTTGTTTTTTCAAAGTACCAGCTTCTTGTCTTATTTATTAAATCAATAGTTCTATCACTTTCAATTTTATTAATTTCTCCCTTAATTTTTAGGATCTCTAATTTAGTTTTCTTCTGGGGATTTTTAATTTGTTCGCTTTCAAGTTTTTTGATTTGCATGTCCAATTCATTGACCTCTGCCCTCTCTAATTTGTTAATATATGAACTCAAGGATATAAATTTCCCCCTGAGTACTGCTCTGGCTGCATCCCATAGATTTTGAAAGGATGTCTCATCATTTTCATTTTCTTCAATGAAATTATTAATTGTTTCTATGATTTGTTCTCTAACCGATTTTGGAGAATCATATTATTTAATTTCCAATTAATTTTTGATTTGGCTCTCCATGTACCCTTAATGATCATTATTTTTATTGCTTTATGATCTGTAAAGGTTGCATTTATTATTTCTGTTTTTCTGCATTTGTTTGCCATATTTTTATGACATAGTACATGGTCAATCTTTGTGAATGTACCATGTGCTGCTGAAAAGAAAGTGTATTCCTTTTTGTCCCTATTTATTTTTCTCCACATATCTATTAACTCTAATTTTTCTAAGATTTCATTCACATCTTTTACCTCTTTCTTATTTATTTTTTGATTTGATTCATCTAAATTTGATAGTTCAGGTCTCCCACTAGTATAGCTTTACTATCTGTTTCCTCCTTCAATTCTACTAGTTTCTCCTTTAGAAACTTGGATGCTATACCATTTGGTGCATATATGTTGATTACTGATATTTCTTTATTGTCTGTACTCCCTTTAATAAGCATGTATTTACCTTCCCTATCCCTTGTAATCAGATCTATTTTTACGTTGGCTTTGTCAGATATCAAGATTGCAACTCCTGCCTTCTTTTTATCAGTTGAGGCCCAATAGGTTTTGCTCTGACCTTTAATTCTAACCTTGTGAGTATCTACCTGCCTCAGGTGTGTTTCTTGTAGACAACATATGGTAGAATTTTGGATTCTAATCCACTCTCTTATTTGTTTTTGTTTTATGGGTGAGTTCATCCCATTCACGTTCAAGGTTATGATTGTCACTTGTGTATTTCCTAGCTTTTTGATATCCTCTTTTAGTTCTGACCTTTCTTCTTTTGCTACATCCTATTTAACCAGTGGTTTACTGTTAATCAATCCCCCAGTCCCCTCCCTTAATATGCTTCCCTTTATGGCCCCTCCCTTTTTTTTTTTTTTAGGGTCTGTTAAGTTTCATACCCCTCTGGAACAACCTCCAGGAATTGATGCAGAGTAAGAGGAGCAGAACCAGGAAAACACTGTATGCAGAGACTGATACACTGTGGTACAATCAAATGTAATGGACTTCTCCATTAGTGGCAATGCAATGACCCTGAACAACTTGGAGGAACCTACAAGGAAAACCACTATCCACATCCAGAGGAAACACAGTGGGAGTAAAAACACTGAAGAAAAACAACTTCTTGAATACATGGGTCGAAGGGATATGGTTGGGGATGTAGACTCTAAATTAACATCCCAGTGTAAACAACAACATGAAAATAGGTTCTGATCAAGGACACAAGTAATACCCAATGAAATTGTGTGTTGGTTGAGGGAAGAGTGGGTGGAGGGGAGGGAGGGAAATAATGTGATTATTGTAACCAAGGAATAATGTTCTAAATTGACTAAATAAATTAATTCAAATGGAAAAAAAGTTTCATCCCCCCTCTCTTTCCCTCCCTTTTTGTACTCCCTCTCCCCTCCCACCCTCAGTTTTCCCTTATCTCTTACCCTGTAGCATAAGATAGAATTCAAGACCCCAATGGATCTAGATGCTCTTCCCTCTCAGAATTAATTTCACTGAGAGTAAGGTTTAAGTATTACCTATTAGCACTCTCTTCCTCTCTTATAAGCGTATTCTTCCCCTCCCCTTCCCAGGTGTATCTTTTGATTTTTTCTATAATCTTTTGAATTTCCTTTTCAGTTTAGTCTGTCCTGCTTTTTGTGGCTTCCAGCTGTTTCTCCAATTGGGAGTTCTTGTCCTTTAAAATATTATTTTCTCTTTGAACTATTTCCCACTTTTCTTGCCAGAAGGCTTCCATCTTTTTGATAAGCTCCAATTTAAATTCTTCAAGAGCTTTTGGACAATTTCCATTTGGGGGGGGGGAGGTTTTGACTTTGTTTGAATTTCCTCCTCTATCTCCTCTGTGGCTTGGGTTTTTCCTCCATAAAAAATTTCCAGGGTCAATGCCTTTTTTTTTGTTGTTGTTGTTTTTGGTGGAGGGAGGTTGTAGCTCCTGGGCACAATTTGCCATCACTGTGGAGGTTTTTCCTTCCCTTTTTAGTCAGAAATCTGAGTGAGATGGGCAGGCTCTTTGTATATGGAGTTAGGGAGAGATGATTTTGCCTGAGGCAAGCTCTTGAATCTCTTCAGCTTCTGCTGTTCGCTGCCCTTCTCTGCACCATCTTCCTGAGAGTGCCCAAGGTCTGAGCTCTCCAGCCCTCTGGGGTTTCAGATGTAGCTGCTCTCAGGGGTGGGTCTTTGGTGGTCTTAGCTCCCAAGGACTTAGAGGTGTCCCTTGCTCACTCTAGAGGTGCCCCTCGCTCACTCACTGATTCTGGTGTGTGCTGGCTCTGACTCTGGCTCCATAGATGGGGTGGGGGAGGACAGATAAGCTTGCAGTTTTGGTGGGAGCTTTTTCACCCCCTTATAGTGTAGAAATTCCCAAATCCCATGTACCTTCAATGCTGCACTCTACTGTAGAGTCCCTTCGTTCATTTGAATTTGAGTTTTTGGGTCTTTTGAGGTAGTCTATATCGGTGGGTGTTGAGGAGAGGAAGAGTCCCATGTCTAGACTGCCTCCATGCTTACCCAGAAGAGCCCACTTCCCCTTTCAATGAATTTTTATTTTCTCTAGGATCAAATATAAACTTCCATGTTTGACTTTGGATGCCCTTCACAACCTGTTCTGCCCTCTTGCTTTTTCAGTCTTCCAGCACCTTATCACCTACCCCCCCCCCCCCCATGTACTTTGAGATCTAGTGACATTGGCCTCCTTACTATTCTTTACTCAAAACACTCTATCTCTCATCTCCATTTATACTGATTGTATCCCATGCTTGAAAATTTATCCTTTCTCCTTTCTCTTCTCTCTTCCCTGTTTTCCTTCATCTTTTAGCTAAAATTCTCCTTTTCAAGGAAGTCTTTTCCAATCTCCTTTAATGAAAGTGATTTCCCTCTGTTGATCATCTACAATTAATTTTATATACGTCTTCCTTGTACATAGTCATTTGCATAATGTTATCTCCCTTATTACATGGTGAGCTTCTTGAGACCAGAGACAATCTTTTCCTTTGAAATTCCAGTGCTTAGCACAGTGCCTGGCACAGAGTAGGGGTTTAATAAATATTGATTGGTTCATTTGTTGTTGACTTGATTTGATTAGGGTCACATAGGTAAGTGTAAGAGGTAGGATTTGAATTCAGGGCAACATCCTTTATAAGGGACAAGTTTGATTGTGGGAAGGTAACCAGGACAGGTAGAGGAATGGAAAAATAATTATTGCTGGTTGAAGAACGTGGAGATGTTGAATCTGGGGCAAGTGGTTTTGTGATAAGGAATGGGCAAGATTATTGTCTTCAAATCAGAATTGGTGGTGATGGGTAAGAGGTCTTAGACTTATGTAAAAGTGCTACCCTGGGGGACTGGATACCCTTGCCCATTCAGGGGCCCCATCTCTGGACTCACATGCAGGGTGGGTTCAGTTTTAGGGGAACCAGTCCTTGAAAGAGATGGGTCAGGCTCTTTTTTGTACTTTCTAGCACTTTACACTCTTACTCTGAAACTGGCTAGTTTCTCTCCAAGAGGAGGAGAAAGGTACTTAATGTAGGTGAGGTATATGTCAGCTATTTATTTCCTCAACAAAAAAGAAATGCTCAAAACACAAAAGACTCATAAGTATGCATTGACAAAGACTTAAAAAAACATGATAAAGTTACTCCTAACTCCTTTTATGCCTTCCCAGGAGGTTGATACACAGAAGATGAATGCATGAGACATTTTGTAGGACTGCTGAACAGATGTTTCACATTTACCTTGGCTCTGCTCAATCTGAACAACTCCCTCAAGGTCTATATCTTCTGGCAAACCATGCCAGGCCTTGGGCTTCTATTCCTATTGGTGGTCATCTTATTTGAGAAGAGTCATCTTAGTCACAGGAAAGGCAGCTAGAGCTTTGAGATCCTGTCTCGGACTTGCCTAGATGAGTGTACTCAGACTCCTGATCTAGCTGTCAATCTCAAATATCTTTGCCTTCTCTAAATCCCATGACCCTAGGAAACATTTCCAAAGTGCATTATAGTATCTGCTGAGTTATCCTATATCTGATGATTTTAGGCTTAGAATGGCTATCTGAGGAATTCATTCTCACTCCCCTTCTTGTGAGTCTTATTTACAGACAAGGCAGTTAAGCTCTATGGGTAGCACTGATGCTAATAGAGCTGAGGAGGGACAAGTAGCTATTAAAAGATTTTAGGAGCAAGACTTCTCTTCTGATGTTGAAGATTATACAGGTATCCCTTCCACATTATGAGTTGCCCATCTCTGTTTTGATATATTGTGTGGCACCATAAGAAATTAAATGGGAATTGGGAGGGAGTTTTGTAGAAGCTACAGATGACACAGGAAAAGGCTAGAAACTCAGAAATGCATAAAATATATGTATGGCATCATATAACAATATATTATATCTTTTACATATACACAATTGCTTTTTTTAAAGTTAAAGTTTTCAAAAAGAATGAGAAAGCCAGCTGATGACACACAAAGGCTAGAAATGTTAATGTACATATAACCTATGACCAAATACTTAGCCCAAATTTTACAATAAGGTGTTGTAAACACTCCATAAAAGAAAAAAAAATTCAGACTTCTCCCATATGAAGAGATCAAAAAATGTTGTGTGGATTTTCCAGATCATAGGCATGCAATATTCCTAACCCTGAAATATGAAAGGTATACCTGTATATTCTAAAGGTATTCTTTGATTATATTTGAACACTGAGAGATCCAAGTGGGGTCTCATCAAAGTGGAGCAGTATAGTCACAGGACCTAGTTTGTGTTATGGTTCTCTGAGGGAGTCTGGTGGACTTGGCCATACTGTGAGTTGCCTGGGGATATTAGGTACAGAAAGCAACATCAAAAGGTTTGTCCGGTGATGACTATCATTAGGTTAAGGACAATTGCATTTTTGACATCATTTTTGGGGTTCTTTCATGAAGTCAGAGGTTTCAGGACCCTGACCATTGGGGAAGATGAGGATGGGGTTTCTAGGGAGTAGTGGTGAATAAGGATAGTAGGGGATCTGGGCTGATAACATGGGCTTACATAATGGATGGGAAAAGTGCTGTGAGTTAATTAGATTGTAAAGAATTCCTCTCCTCTAATATCTCCAAGTTTTTCCATCCACAGTTATGAGAGGTTCCTCAAATGAAAGACTCATCCTTTTGGGTCTTTAAGGTTACATGGGCTCTAAGAATTTCCTTTTAGAATGTAACTGTTTCTAGGTGGGGCGGTGTCTAATAAGTGATCAGTGCATGCCAGTAATTATGCCTGTTGCTGGGGATACAAATAACCACACAAAATTCTTCCCTCAATAATATGTACACAGAAAACTCAGTTCAAGATGTATATAATAATTTTTTTTTGGAAGGGCATTTAAGTTGAACTTTGAAGGTAACTGGAGTTTTCTGGAAGCAGAAGTGAGAAAGGATGGAGAATAAATAGACTTAAGTTTTGTCAGTGGCCATACACTGACATCTTAGCAGCTAAGGGGTTTTTAACCTAGGGCCCATAATCATGTTTTAAAAAAATATTTTGACAACTGTATTTCATTCTAGGTTTCCTTTGTAGACAAGTAGGCAACACAGATTTATTAAACATTTATTATATGTCAGACAATGGAATGAGTGAAGTGCTGGGGCTATACATGCAAGCAAAGAGATACTTTCTGCCCTCAAAGAACCTTCATAAAGAACTTTCGTAATAATGGGGGAGTTTTTGTTGTTCAGTTGGATCCAGCTCTACATGATCCTATGGACTTCATTCATGAGTTTTTCTTGGCAAAGATGCTGAGGTGGCTTGCCATTTCCCTTTCCCCATTTTCCCAGTGTGTCCCCATTTTTTAGATGGGGAACTGGGGAAAAAGGTGTAAGTGACCTGCCCAGAGTCACATAGCTAGCAAATATCTGAGGTCAAATTTGAACTCAGATCTTCCTGATTCTGGGTTTGGTGCTCTATCTAGTGTACCACCTAGCTGCTCAGTGGGAGAATATAGCTACTGAAAAGCAACAAGGGGTGAGATAGTTTAGTGGCTTGGCAAAGTCCAAGAAGTTAAAAGCAGAGCCAGGAGAGGAATGACGGGAGACCCAGATGGCCCCATCCTTAAAACTAAGGGCCCAGAAATAACTTACCAATAGGAGAAGAGAGGCAGAGGGATATTCCAAGAAGAGAAGGCAGCTGGTGAATAGTACTGAAGACTGGAGAGTCAGAACAGATTCTCTGTTTTGGAGATATCTGGAGATAAATCTTATGTATTTTATTTTATATATTTAAAGCCTTTTATTCAGAAGAGTCCACGGACTTTATCAGATTGCGAAGGGGACCCAGGACACAAAAAAGGTAAGACCTTCTTCCTTAGCTAATATGGAAACAAATTTTGGGGGGAAATTGGATCCAAGACATCTGTCTGATGTGCAGCTGGTCTAAAAATCTTTATCTTTTCTTGTTATTCCTTAGGAGAGCAGAAATCAGAATATCAGGGAACCGGGAAGACAATACCTCTGATACAAATGTCCCATTTATTTAGAGTGGCAAGTCCAATGATCCAGGGTTATCTAATATTTTCTGGTTGTAAGAAAACTTGAAACTGTTCCACCATCATGTCCCCACTTGGCCAGAATCCTCCTCCCTGTTTCCCACAATGACTATAGTTCCTAACCATTCTGAGCTGCTCCCAGGACCTTTGTTAACTAAAATGTCAAGGAAGCTAATCAAATATTGAGGGAAATGAAGGAATCTCTGACTCAAATGCAGCTTTCCATGAAAGGAAGGGAAGAGAGAAATACTCAGCATTTCATAGACTTAATAGGATGTTAAATCTAAAAAGGACCATAGAGATCATGCAGGCCAACGGAAATCCAGAAAGGTTAAGGGACTTTTTCATGGTTATAGAGTTAGCTAGAAACAGTGCTAGAACTTGAGACTTCCAGACTAGGACTTCTTCAGCTTCATTGCAGATTGCATTTGCCAAATCTCTCCCTAGTCAGCTCCTTTAGCCCCCAGACAGTGATATTTCCTTGCTCTTCTCCCCTTTTGTTCTAGTCATTGTTTAGCTGCTGCTTGTCTCCCTGGTAGCAGCAAACATGCCCTCATGCTATCTTTTCAGGGATCAGTCTTCAGTTTCTCCCTTGGGAGAATCTGAAGCATCTCCCATGAGATGAGCAACACATGTTTTGTCTCTTGTATCAGCTTTTTTTTTTTTCCGGCTGGTGCAAGCTTTTGCAAAATGAATAAAAAGAACCAATCCACAATCTTTTAAATTAATCAGTTAGTTTGTTACATTAAAATTCCCAGATATCTCCTCCCCTCCCTACCACCCCTGCACTAGGGAAGGCATAATTTGACAAATATATTTATATATATTATATGTATTATTATATATATGTATGTATATATATATATGTATATATAAAACTGTTTTCCTTATTTCTATTCATCAGTTCTTATAAGCCATTCCACAATCCTTTTTTTTTTCTGTAAAAAACATAAAACTTTGTCTAGCCTATGATCTTTCTCACTCTATTCTCCTGAAACTAGCTGGTCTGAGCAAATACCATCTCTTTCACTCTTTGGGGAAATGTCTAGACCTTCGAAGAACTGGTCCCTTCTCTAGGTCTTAGAGTCTCCTTTGTATCTGGAGGACTAATGGTGGGGTGGCAGGACTGATTGTTTCCTATTTTTCCAAGGAGGGGAATGGTAACATTTTCAATTCCTTAAGTGTTGTTTTTGTAAAAATATCTCCAAATAGAAACAAATATCAGAGAGTATTTTTATTAATGATGGATAGATGCATAACAGGTATGTTTATCAAATATGCAGATGACACAAAACTGGGAAGGATTGTTTGGATTACAGTGTCAAATCCCTTCTCTGCCCTGAAAGATTTCAACAGTCCAGAAAATGGGTCTTATTCTAATAATGTGAAAATTTTAAAAGGGATCAATGTAAAATTTTTTACTTTGGTTTAAAAAATTAACTTCAAAAGAATTGGAAACTGAGGGGGATGGATGGACAAATTACAGTATATGGTTGTAATGGAATACTATTGTGCCATAAGAAACAATGAAGAGACTGAATTTTAGAAAAATAAGGAAAGAAATAGATGAGATAATGAACAGCTAAATGAATAGGACCAGGAGAACATTACATACAGCCACAGAGCTAATGCTAACACGAACGCTACCTTCAGAGAGTGAACAGAAAGGTCAAACATGAAAGACTTAATTTATATAAACATGTTAGCTTCCCTGAAAATATCCTTTGTGATGTGGGGAGGATCAGGAAGGGCTGGGCTACTTGTGGTGTGAAGTTTGGATTTGGCTATCTAACAATGAAGGTACTTAGCTCTTCCTTGATAGTGAAGATAAAATTGTAATCCCCTGTCTATTTTTAGATTTTAATCCCTAAAGTGTTAACTCAGTATTTAAAGTAGATCTACCCATTTTAACCACAAAAGGTGTTAACTAACCACAAAAAGGTGTTAACTAACCACAAAAAGGTGTGAAGACCCCTTTCACACATTGAGTGGGCAGTTCTGGAGAGAAGTGTTTGCTGTGATTGGTAGACGTAAAATTTAGGGGAGGTGACACACGAGAAAAAGGTCTTTAAATAGAGGAAATAGAAACACACAAGAATAGATAGAATATTCAGTCACTTGGAGTTGGTCTGGAGAGAAGATCAGTCACTTGGACTTGGAGTGAAGAAGAGTCACTCAAAGGAGAGACTGGAAGAATCAGTCACTCAGAGTTGGACTGGAAGACAGACACTTGAGGAGAGACTGGAAGACTCTTGGAAGTGAAGACACTTGGCTGTGGAACTGGACTCCTGGAGGAGCTCCTGCAGGAGACCTCAGACTGCTTTCTTTTTTAGACAGTCATCATGGTGAGTGAAAGGTTGACTTAGTTTCCTTGCCTTTCTGGAGGTGTGAACCTCTAAGAAAGGCTCAATGTCTTGAGAACATTTTCCCCTGGCTGAGGCCTTAGAATTTATAACTGGCTCAGAGGAAGCTGGAGCTCGCTCTCTTTCTCTCCCCCTTTTTCTATTTTCCTTAATATCTTCACTCTATTGTAAATAAACTACCATAAATTACATTTTACTTTATTAATTCATTTGGGATTTAGAAATTAAATCCCTGGTGACCACATTAAATATTTGGAGTCCAGCCATATAAATTTAACAGTGGATGGGATTTATTATGTAGATATGAAGACAAGTGAGTTAAACACAGGAGATTTGTGATTTTATTTGTGTATTATCTTTTACTTGCTTTGTTTGGTTTGTAAAATTTGGAATAAAAAATAAAGGTTATAGATAACTTCAGAGATACAAAAATGGGGGGAAATGGCTGATTAGATGTTTTCATCTGATAAAGTGGATTTTTGGTGAGCTGAGAGTGCTTACAGAGTCAACACATCCTGTAAGCAAGCAATCATACACTCATCGTATGAGACACAACTTATCTTTCCTCTTAAAATCACTTCACTGTCCAATTTCCCTATTTCAGTTTAGGGCATGCAATGGAATGTTAACTCCTCAAGGGCAGAGGGTGTGACAACAAAAAGAATCAGTCCTTGCTTTTGAGGGCAGGATAATAACAAACACAAAAAATTATTGAATTAATGATTGAATGAATGGATCCTTCTTGTTACTCAGGTCAACAGACTTGGAGTTATCCTCAACTTTTTCCTTTCTTTTATCCCCACTAGTATATGAGGTGCTAATTCTTGCTGATTACAAGGTAACCTCACAATATCTCTTACATTTCTCTTCTCTCTATTCATTTGGCTGCTACTCTAATTCAGGCTCTCATCACCACACCCTAGATTATTGCAATAACTTGCTAATCTATCTCCCTGACTTAAATCTCTCTAGTATATCCCACATATAGCTGCCAAGTTGATGTTTCTACAGTACAAGACTGACCATGTCATTCCCCTGCTTGAGAAATTTCAATGACTCCCAGTTGCCTCTAGGATAAAAGACATTCTTTTCACTTGGTATTTAAAGCCCTTTATGATTTGATTCTAACCTTTCTTTCCAAACAGATTTCATATTATTCCTCCTCATATATTCTATATTCCAGCCAAACTCACCTCCTTTGATGCTGCTACCCATCTATGACATTTCATACTCTGCTTTTGGGACTTGGCACAATTGTCTGTTGCCCATTCCTAAAATATTCTCCCTCTTAATTTCACCTCTCAGAAGTCTTAGCTTTCTTCAAAGTTCAGTTCCAGTGTTACTGCTTAACATGAGATCTTTCTTATTCCCCTTGGATATTAGTGCTCCCCACTAATTATTGAGTACTCCTAATTATCAAATTATAAGTTACTAGTAATTACTAAATTACTCATTACTAGTGCTCCTTCTTGTTCAGTCATTTTCAGTTATATTTGACTCCTCTTGATTCCATTGAGATTTTCTTGGCAAAGATACCATAGTTGTTTGCCATTTCCTTCTCCAGATCATTTTACAGATGAAGAAACTGAGGTCAATTGGGTTAAGTGATTTGCCCAGGTTCACACAACTAGTAAGTAGCTGATGCTCTTTATCCAGTGTGCCATCTAGTTTCCCCTAGAAACTAGACTGGACTAGAGACTGTATCATGAAAAGATTGGCTGAAATAACTCTGGGTGTTCAAGAGAAGATTGGGAGAACATGCTTGCTGCTTTCAAGTATTTGATGTGTTGACACATAGAAGTGGAGTTAGGCTTGTTCTGCTTGGTCCTAGAAAGCAGAACTGAGAGTAATGGGGGGAAGTCAGAGAGAGATAGATTTTGACTTGAAGCAAAGAAAATCTTCCAGAAAATGAGAGCTCTCCAGAGCTTCCTGGGTAATACTGAGTTCCCTGTCTCTTGAATTCTTCAAGGAAAGGAAGGAAGAACACTTGCTAGTTACACTACAGAGGGGATACTCTTTCCTGTCCTGGTTGGACTAGTCGGCTTTGGAGACCCCTTCTGACACTGGTTCTGGGATTACAATGGATTCCTGCTGCCCTATGGATGCTAGGGTCTCTCCAGTGAGATTTGATGTCCCTTTCCAGTGATGACTCTTCAAGTCAGAATCTTTATACCAGTTAATGTTCCAGTTTAGCTTCTAAATGCTCAGAGTTCTCTCTCTCTCCTTTTTTTTTCTCTCCTCCTCTCTCTCCTGAGTGTTTTCCTTTGGGCCTTGGTTTCATTATTTTCAGCTCTAAAAAGGAACTCTATTGCTTGTTATTGAAGGCAGTAATGTACTTGTTATGAGCTGTCTCCATGGCTCCCAGACAAATTCCCAAACTAGAGTGGGGAAGATGTGTTAATAAATAGGATGACATAAATAGCTTTATTACTATTAACACTTTAGGTATTAATAAGGGAACTGCCACAACATTCTCCTCTGATGCCTCATTATGGTGTGGAGGTCATCCTAGGTTATCTGAAGTTGGGCCAGCAGGACAGGATCTCTGACAAATCTGTTCAAGTTGGATGAGACCAAATGATGGCTTATGTGTTTGCCATTCAAGGACTGCCCCAAGACCAGAGAGGCTCATTATCAGAAAGGTGGTCACTTGGTGTTGATTTCTTTTTGGCCCCAATAACTCACAAAGGCCATCTACTAGAGTTTAGAGAGTTTGTGGTCTTCCTCTGAGCAGAAGGAGTTCCTGCAGCAACCAAATCCCAAAGCCAAGAAGATCTGAAGTCAGTAAGGACACATCAAAAGACTTTCGACCATTTTTTAAGCTTCCATTCCTGCACTAGATTACCCTGTCTCCCACCTGCTCCATTTTATGGATGTACAAAATGAGGCCTTAAGGACACAAGTTTAGGTTTGGGGCAGGTCTGAGAACAAACTGTTATCCTGCTTATACTTCATAAATGTTATCATTGTTCCTGAACTTGAATCAGACATAAATAATATTGTAGGTATATGTAGGGATTGTGTAATAAATCCTTTCAAGGAATAAAGTCAAAGGAGCCAATCTGAAAGGGTTAGAGAGCCTTTAGTAGTATAATATTTAGGATAATAGGAGTACCCATGTTCCAGGGTTGTTGTAAGAATTCAATGAGATAACATGAAAAGTTCTTTATGAACCATAAAGTACCATATATGTTATCTATAATAATAAGAATAATTATGAAAGCATTATTACTAGTGCTACTAGTCATAGTTGTAATAGTGATAGTAGTAGTAGTAGTAGTGATAACAGTAGTTGTAAATTAGTAGTAGTAATAATGGTAATAGTAATGGTGGTAGTGATAGTAGTGTTAGTAGTGGTTACAGTTAGTGGTAGTAGTGTGATAATTAAAATATTTGGGAGCAAGGGAAATATATATATATATATATCAATTATGACCTCTGAAATATGTTTTCTACTGTATCTTGGTTTTATATAAATATAAGATGGTTGCCAGGGAATATATTCCCAATTTATGAATATGCCCAAGCCAACTGGGTTTTATAGAGAAATTTAATTTATAATACACTGATTAATCAATAGAAAAAGAGAGAAAGTAAGAAAGGAATAAGAATGAATAAATCAGTCAGTTGGTTTTATCACTCACCCAAGATCTCTCTAGGTAAGGCTTCTCATGCCAACCTCAGGCTCCACCTTCAAGAGAGCCTCCTTTCAAGAAATGTTTCCAGAGAATTCTCCTCCTTTAGAGCCAGCCTTCTCTCCTGGTCCTCCCACAGAACAACTTCCTCAGTCCTCCTTCAGAGCCACCTCGCTCAGAGCAAAACCTCCTCCTTCTCTCCTCAGACCCTGTTATCTTTAAGGAAACCATCTAAGTCCCCTCCCCTCAGTTCTCACATCTATCAATCACTGTCGATGTCTCCCCTGTGCCAATGGTGGCTCTAGCTTAACCTAGGACCACCCAGAGGTCTGTTTCCTTTGCACATGTCTGTTGTAGGTCATATTCTCAAATAATTAAATCTTGATCTATGCTGCAGCCCTTCCTAAATCCTGTTAGACTGAGTAGGGTGGAGATTGTAAGTTCCAAGACCTGGTTCTGTCATTCCAAGTATCTCTATTGTATCAATTCTAAAATCAATCATGACTCAAAGAACTTCCTGTTCTATGCTTAAGAATAGGTCAAAGCCCTTTCCATTGTTTAGCAAAAGGTTTCTTTCCTAAAGTAGTCTTAAGTAGGGAGGAGAAGGACCCTCCCATGCCAAGGGTTTTCACATTCCAATAGAGTTCTTACTATCAGTAGGAAATTTTTCAAGTATGAAATTTCCCAATGGGGAAATTTCCAACATTCATAAGTCTAAGAAATTTTAAGGTTTACAGTAGTAATAGTAGTAGTGGCAGTAATAATAGTAGTGGTAATAGAAGTAGTAGTAGTGAACATAATAGTAATGATAGCAATAGTTGTAATTAGTAGTAATAGTGATAGTGGCAGTAGTAGTAGTGGTGGAAATAATAGTAGTGGTAGTATTAGTAGTAATAGTAGCAGTTGTAATAGGGGTGGTAGTAGGTAGTAGTAGTAATAGTTGTAGTAATGGTGGTAGTAGTAATAGTAGTAGTAGTAGTAGTAGTAGTAGTGTGGTAGTAGTAGTAATAGTTGGATAGGTAGTAGTGGTAGTAATGGTTCTAGTAGTGGTGGAATCTCACTTGTAGCTGGAACCTTCCTTGTTGGAAGTGTTGTCTCTCCCATTAGGCATTAGAATGTGAACTTGAAAGCAGGGACTGTCTTATTTTCTATTTATATTTTCAAAGTTTAGCAAAGGACTTTGCACATAGAAAATGCTTGATAAAAGCGTCATTCATTCATTCATTCATTCATTCATTCTACATTACAAGCAAACCAGTCTGTCTGTTAGTCCTCATATCTGATGTTCCAGTTAGTGTCTCTTTGTCTTTGCACAAGCTGTCCCTTCTGCCTGGAATTTACTCCCCATCTTTATGTCCTGGCATATCTGGCTTCCTTCAAGTCATAGCTTAATCCCCTTTCCTAAATGAGGCTTATCCTGATAATCTTCCCCTAATTTTAACTACTGAATTTCTAGCATTCTCTTCCTTCTATTTATTTTTTGTATTTTATATTTATTTATCTGTGTACTTTTGTTTACACTCCAAAAATCCTTGAGGGCAAGGATTATTTCATCTTCATTATTCAGTTGGTGATGCAGTGGGTCAAGTTAGGAGGACCTGAGTTCAAATGTGACCTCAGATATTTACTAGCTGTGTGACCCTGGGAAAGTTTAAAAAACTCTGTTTGCCTTAGTTTCCTCATCTGTAAAATGAACTGGAGAAGGAAATGGAAAACTGCTCCAGTATCTCTCACAAGAAAACCCCCAATGGTGTCATAAAGAGTTGGACACAACTGAAACAGTTGAACAAAAATAGATCCTCAGTTTCTAGCTTGGTCCCTGGAACACAGTAATGGTGATACTTAATAAATGTTTGTTGAATGAATCAATAACTTACCTTAAATCAACCAGAGATACCACTCAGTGGTAGAATTAGGACAGTGACTCTGGTGTCTTGTCTCTCAATTTGGTGTTTTTGGTTTTGCTTTCCTACTGCACTAGGAGTTCTTAGGATTTGGGGCTGATTAGCTCTTGTAGACTTTGACTTGTTCCCTCTGCTGTATGAACTGCTTTTCCTCCTAAGTCTCTCAAGATTTTTTTTCTGGTAAAAACAGCCACGTTTGGAGAGGGATCCCAGTGCAAGAGCTGTCAGACTTTTTCATTCACTAGGGGAAAACTGAACAATCTTTGTCTTACAACCAGAAGAAGCACTACCAGGATTTGCCTACGCATCTCCTTGTTTAAGCCTCTGCCTTGGTATCCCAACAGAGAAGATTGGCTAAGTGGAATTTCTCTTTCCTGATCAAAGCTTTGGCAAGTGCCTGTGACTTGCTTGGGGGTTGGGGCAGAATGGAGCAAGAGTCTTAATAGCCCTTTCTTCTGAAAGGATAGTAAAGGATAGTATGGATAGTAAAGGCTATATGTGTGATATTCATGCAGTAAAATGGATATCATAGAATGTAAGCACCTTGAGGACAGGAACTGTCCTGTTTCTGTCTTTATATTCTTAATTTCTAGCTAAGTGCCTGGCACATGTTAAAAGAGTTTAATAAATGCTTGTTGAAAGAATGAATGAAGATAGATCCCAGAATCTCCCAAATTGAGAGGGACTCCAGAGCTGACAGAGTCCACTCTGGACTTGGGCAAGAAACTCCTACAACAGTGATGGTGAACCTTTTAGAGACTAAGTGCTGTGCCCCCCACTCCCTTACCCCAGACAGGGGATGGAGGAAGCTCCTCCATTGGGTTACTGGGCAGAGGGGTTAGTCATGTGAAAAAATTGTCCTGGGGGTGGGGAACAGCTCAGCCCCAAGTCCCTCTGGCTTTTTAGTAACAGACTCTGGTGCCTTCTCTGGCACATGTGCCATAGGTTTGCCACCATGGTCCTACAACATCTCCCCCCCCCCAAAACCCTTCATTTCTGTCTTAGAAAGGATATTAGGTATCAATTCCAAGGCAGAAGAGTCGTAAGGGCGAGGCAATTACTGTTAAGTGACTTGCCCAGGACATAGCTAGGAAGTGTCTGTCTGAAGTCAAATTTGAACTCAGGGCCTCTTATCTCTAGGCCTGGCTCTCAGTTCTTACAACATCTTTTATAGTTGGTCATCCAGCTTTCCTCTAATGCTTTCTCATAAAGGGGAAATAATTTCCTCTTAAGGTAGCCTTTAGAATGGCTTTTTTATCATTTTATCATATTCATGTTTTGTACTAAGTATACTCTCAGCTCCCATTTGATGGCCATTAACAAAGTCTAATTACAGCCTCAGTGGTCCCAGAATCCTAGAATTTCAGAGTTCTAGAAAGGGCCTGTGTACGTTATTTAGTTTAAGCTCTCTCCTGGCAAGTATAGGGTCATGTTTGAACCTCCTTTGCCTCTCTTGTATCTGTCATCTTCTCTCTATTCCCATCATTGCCCACCTCCTTAATGCCTACCTGGACAGACACGTGGCTCAGAGGATGGAGCCTTAGAGTCAGGAAAACTTGAGTTCAAATCAGATACTAGATATGTGATCCAGGGCCAAGTCACTTAATCTCTGTCTACTTCATTTTCCTTATTTGCAAAATGGGGGTCATAAATGTAGCCTCAGACACTTCCCAGGCAAGTCCTCTAATTCTCATTGCCTAGTCCTTTTCTGCATTGGAACTAAGACACAGTATTAATTCTAAGACAGAAGGCAAAGTTTTAAGCAAGAACCAAAAATGGGAGTCTTACAAGCACCTTCCTCATAGGGTTGTGGTGAGGATCAAATGAGATAAATATTTATGTTTAATATAATTTAATAATAATAATAATTTTTAATTTAAGTAATTTAATAATATTAAAGCACTTTGCAACTCACACCTCTCTCTATATGCTAGCTATTATTATCAGATAATTATAATAGGTCTTTCTGCCTTCATTTTCTTCCCCTTTAAACACATCTGTAGACACCTGATCAGTTATTCAGTCATGTCCTACTCTTTGTGACCCTGTGGACTATACTATTCATGGAATTTTCTTGACAAAGATATTGGAGTTACTTGTAATTTCTTTCTCCAGAGGATTAAGACAAACTGAGTTTAAGTGACTTCATCAGGGTCACATAGCTAGTAATTGTTGAGGGTTGGATTTGAACTCATCTTCCTAACTCCAGGTCCAGTGTTCTATCCACTCACCCATCTAGCTTCCCCATCCTCCAGTCTACCACCAGAAAAATCTTTTTTGAAATGTCATTCCTTGGATCAAAAAATCTTCACTGATTTCTTGTCACCTACTGAGAAAAATTTAAACTTCTTTGCCTATCATTTTAGGCCTTTCACTATCTGGTGTCACCTAATTTTTTCAGCCTTATTTCATATTACTGCTTTCTCTATGATCTGCACTCTAGTTAAACTGACTGGATTTCTTTCTTTGCTTTCAGTATGGCAAAATCCCTACTACTTGTATGTATTTACTCCTGCCGTTAGAGGACCACAGGTTGAGAGTTCAAAAGGACCTTGGAAGATAATCCAATCTCCTTATTTTATGACTGAGGAAACAAATCCTAGAGAATTTAAATGACTTGCCTGCACTTACCCAGGTTGTAACAGAAGCAAAATTCAAAACCTAATGCTCAGATTCCAAGCCACTGTTTTTTTTCTCCCTATTCTGTTATAACTCTTCCTTATGCCTAGAATGCTCTCTGACCCTTTCTTTGCTTTTAAAATTCTGTTCAGTCATTTAATTTGTACCTGACTCTCTGTGACCCCATTTGGGTTTTCTTCACAAAGATACTGGAATAGTTGATCATTTCCTTCTCCAGCTGGGGAAACTGAGGCAAACAGGGTTAAGTGACTTGCCCAGGGTCACACAACTTGGAAGGATCTAAAGTTTAACTTGAACTCAGGAAGATGAGTCTTCTTGACTTCAGGCCTGGTGCTTTATCCACTGCACCACCTTGAGTATCTGATCCATCTCTCAAATCCAATTCAAATACTCCTCCTCTATCAAACTTTCCTGCTGCCCTTTTCCTGGTGGACCTTGTTATCATACTTTGTGATATACTTCTCTAGTGAATTAAAAAAATATATATATATACATATATATTTACTACCAATTATTTGTTATAACAAATTTCCATACTTCTTTCTAAGTTATGTGATTGAATTTGTCTCCCTCCCTCCCTCCCTCCCTCTCTCCCTTTCCTTCCCCATCCTGATGCTGGCAGGTAATTCCATCTGGGTTATACATGTATTATCATGTAAAGATATTTCCATAATGTTCATTTTTGTGAATGAATAATCTTATAAAACCAATACTCTAAAACAAACCCAAATAAACAAATGAAAGATCATTTGTTTTCATCTGCATTCCTACTTCAACTGTTTTTCTCTGGAGATGGATAGCATTCTTTGTCATTAGTCCTTCAGAATTATCTTGGATCATTGTATTGCTGAGAGTAGCTAAGTCTTTCACATATGGTCATTTTACAATATTGTTGTTACTGTGTCCAATGTTTCCCTGGTTCTGCTTCTTTTTCTCTGCATCAGTTCACATAGGTCTTTCCATTTCTTTCCGAAATCATCCAGTTCATCATTCCTTACAACACAATAGTATTCTATCACCGTCATATATCACAATTTGTTCAGTCATTCTCCAATTATTGGGCATCCCCTTAATTTTCAATTCTTTGCCACCCCAAAAAGAGCTGCTATAAATATTTTTGTACAAGTATGGTCTCCCCCCATTTTTAAAATCTCTTTGGGACATAGACCTAGTAGTGATATTACTGGATCAAAGGGTATTATTCATTGTTCTATAGCACTTTGGGCATAATTCCAAATTGTTCTCAAGAATGGTTAGATCAGTTCACAACTCCACTAGCAATGCATTAGTGTCTCAATTTTGCCACATCCCCTCCAGCATTTATGATTTTCCTTTACTGTCACATTAGCCAATGTGATAGGTGTGAGGTGGTACCTCAGTTGTTCTAATTTGCATTTTTCTAATTAAGAGGGATTTAGAACATTTTTAATATGATTATTGATAGCTTTGATTTCTTCATTTGAAAACTTTTAACCATTTGCCATTTGTCAACTGGGGAATGGTTTGTATTCTTATAGATTTGATTTAATTTTTTTATACATTTGAGAAATAAGACCTTTATCAGAGAAATCTGTTATAAAATTTTTTCTCCAATTTGTTGTTTCCCTTCTAATCTTGGTTTCATTGGTTTTGTTCATATAAATTTTTTTAATTTAATAGAATCAAAAGTATTCATTTTATATCTTGTAATGTTCTCTATCTATTATTTAGTCTTAAATTCTTCCTTCTCCACATACTCTTATTTCCAAATCATCTATCCATTTATCTGGGTATAGGGTGTGTCTTTTTGAGTATTCCCCTACAAGGCAGAAAGCTACATGAAGGCAGGCATTTAGTCTTTTCAAAAACCTTGGATCCTCATCAGATGGCTGTGATCATGGCCATTCACTGGTTAAGAAAGTGAGTACCAGACTTTGGCAGAGCTTATTTATTCGTGTTGCTTTGAAGTCCGTGGAAGGAGAGAGGAGGTCATCTCTTGGCAGGAACCTGTCTCTTTTGTCTTTATTCCTCCTCTCTCCACTTCTCCTTCCCTTCCCCCCATTTTCTTCTCTCCCAGATCTACTGAGTAAGAAACCGTCTGGCACAGGGCTGAAAACTGACTCCTTCTGTTTCCTCTTTGGCTAGATACATCTGGGCAGCTGAGGCAGGCTCCCTCTTCTTGATGCCCAGCTGGAGACAGGTTGCAGCTGCAGTTTAGGGAATGATTCCTTTGGGAAGCTGAAGATTCATGACTAAAGATTTCCTTTGGTAATTAAATCAGGCCAGGGCAGGATCTTGCTCATTGAAAACCTGTCTAGTCTTGTGTGTCTAAGCCCCTGGCAGGAACATCATCAGCTGGGGCCATGCTGGGGCCAGAATCCAGGATGAGCAGAGAAGAGAACGACACAGTGTACATGCTGTTGCTGGGAGACTGAGGCGAGGAAGGAAGTGGCAGGTGGATGCAGCTGCAGGAAGTGTTGTTGCTTTTATTTTTAATAAGGGGAATGAACCTTCTGGTCAGAGCAGGACCAGAAGTCTTAATTCCGGTCACTAAATCTACTGAGTTCTTTAAAGACTGTATAGTGTTTTTTTCACAAACAGGATCTCTTCAGATCCTTACAGAAGTCCTACAAAGATGTTACTCCAAACATCATCATGCCCATTTTACAGATGGGGAAAATGAAGCTCCAAGGCATTAAATGACTGACTGGCCTCTGATCACACAGCTAGGCAATGCCAGACAAGGTATCTGATCCCAGGTCTTCCTGCCTTCAAGTTCAGTATTCATTATACCCTAGAGCAAGCATGGTATTATTTGGTCTACATTAAAAGAATTGGAATTGGGGGTCATGAGGTGGCTCAGTAGATTGAGAATCAAGCTTGGAAAACGGAGGTCCTGGGTTCAAATATGACCTCAGACTCTTCCTAGCTGGGTGACCCTGGGCAACTCACTTAACCTCCAATGAGATTAACTCCCTTCTGTCTTAGAATCAATATACAGTATTAATTCTAAGATAGAAGGTAAGAATTAAAACAAACAAAAAAACAAACAACAATTGGAGTCCAGAGCAAGGGAGGTGATAGTCCTATGGTTTGGTCAGACTCAGTTTATTAATGTATATAGCTATAGGCACCACATTTTTAAGAAGACCATTAACAAGTTGGAGCAGAAGAGGGTGCCCAGAAAGATGAGAGGAGTGGAGATTGGGTCATGATCAAATCTAGTCTCAGACACTTACTGTGTGACCGTAAACAAATCACTTAAACTCTATTTGCCAAGTTTCCTTAACTATAAAATGGCACTAATGCTAGCACCTACCTCCCTGGGTTGTTATGAGGATCAAAGGAGGTAATATTAGTAAAAAGCACAGTGGCTGGCATATAGTAGGCATATATGAATATACATTTATTTGCAGACAAATAAACCTATTTACATATATGTATATTTGTTTTCCATATTAAGATTATATGTATATTTTATATGAAGAATATATTTTCTATGTACATCTATACATACGTATCTATTTATTTATACATTTTTACCCCCTTCCCTCCCTTTTGAGCTTGAAGGGACTTTGGAAGTCATGGAATTCAAACCCCTCATTTTACAGATCAGGAAATGGAGGCACAGGGAGGCCAAATAATTTGCCCAGGTAGTCAGTCACAAGACTCCAAAGTATCTGAGGCAATATTTGAACTTGAGTCTTTTCGACTCCAAATTGAGTGCCCTGTCCGGGACAATGCCTCACTGCCTTTAGGTAGAAAGAATGATTTGCATCTTGAAAATGAAGGGTTCAGACTTGCTGATCTTTAAGGTCTCCGAGCTATATAAACATGAGCTGAGATTAAAAGTAATTCTTAGGATGATTATTCATCATTATCATTTCTGGCCTAACACGACGGGAAGCGGCTGGTGCTTGCTTTAGGGGGTGCTCCCTCCCTGCCAGGAAGAAATGGAAAAGCCAACCGCACAGCCGGCTGGGACGGGGTGAAGAGAAAAGCCGAGCAATTAAAGGCGAGAAGACCAATGAAAGGTCTGAAGATCTATTAGGAGAGAACGACTGAACCTGCTTGTAATTCAGGGGCTGTTGATGGACTTTCTCTAGCGTCTGGAGTTCAGGAGAGCTGCCTGTTGGGGGTTCGCATAGTCGCTCACTCTGTATTAATTAACATTTGCATTAATGATCTGGAAGTTTGCAGGCCATAACGCGTTCATTAAGTTCACAAATGAGCTGATTTGGGAGTTCCGTTAACAATGGAGGAATAATGAAGGTACTTCTCTTTGGGAAGAGGAGTCAGGATCAGCAATACAATCAGCGGTCTTCTCTGTCTGGGGGAAATGTACAATAGTCTAGACTGGCTGCAAAGGCAGAGCTGGGCGGGGCTCAACTCAGCCCATCCGTGGGGAGAAGTTCACCTAAGAACAAAGGCCAGAAGCGACTGGGTTGCGGAAGAAGAGAAAAATGACTAAACGGGCACTTTTTTTTTTTTCATGGGGGAAGGGGATGAGAAGGGGGGACTCGAGTTCAAAAATGATTTCACTTCTCTGGTTCTTTGTTTCCTTGTCTGTAAAAGAAAGTGGTTGGATTAGATCAGGGGTTTTTTAATATAGGGATCATTGGATAACATTTCAGTTCAATCAAATTCAAAATTTGTCTGTATGGACTTGAATGGGGAAAATGACATTTTAATTTTCATTGACCTTTAACTGAAATTTATCATTTTCTTCAGTTATTTAAAAATATGATTCTGAGAAGGGGTCTATAGGCTGCCAAAGGGATCCAAGACACAAAAAAGTTCCAGGACACTTTGGACTAGATAATGTCTAAATCTTTGAATTATGTTTGCCCAAGTATTAATGACAGGTGAGGGAAGAGAGCTTTTTCTTTCAAAAAATTGTATGTGGTCAGTGGTTAGGGAAAAGGACTTAACCTGTGATTAATCAGCATAGAGAACTCCTCAGTGAGGGAACTCCTATCAATAATGCAACACATTTCCTATAATTTCTGTTCTTAGAGAGTTGCTTAAATTAGAACACAGAGTTTAATTGACTTGCTCAGGGGGAGCTAGAATGCACTAGAGACAAGATTTGAATCTATGTCTTGCCTGTTCAAGGTGGGCTTTCTGTCCATTAAGCCATACTATCTCTCATTGCTAAAGATAAAGCAATAGGAAGTAATGAAAGGTATAAAGCTTTCCCTAGGATAGTGAGATCCAGAGCCCCTGTTGGGAGCTCTCCTGGAAGCAAAGCATCCAGATTATCTTTAAACAGGTGGAAGGGAGCCCTAGGCTATATCTAGGGAATGTGTGTACAGAGAGAGTTTTTTCCAGGTTGATGTTGATCCATTAACCATCATCCTTAAATCTAGCTATTCAACTGAATTCGAATCTAATTATAATTTTGTGGGGGTTAAAGGCTTGCCTCTGATATGTACTGACTTTCTAACTATGGGAAAGTTACTGTTCCCTTTCAGTAACCCCAGAAAATTCCAAGACTGTAAATTGCAGACCACTTTCTTTTTCTTTAAAATTTTTTTTAATTTAACAAAAATTTCAACAAAAAATCAACAAAAATACATTTTTCCAATCACCAAAAAGCTGCCTTTTTTCAAACCCTGTTACAAAATCTATAATTAAGAAAAAAAATACTGTATTGACTATGTCCAAAAAACTTATGTCTTAATCTGTTCTCTGAGTCTATCACTTCTCTATTAGGAAATGGGCACCATGTTTCAATAGCTACATGGTATAGAGGATAGAGCACTAGGGCTGGAATGAGGAATATTCAACTTCTTGAAATGAAATCTAGCTCCAGACATTTACTAGTTGTGCTACTCTGAGCAAGTCACATAATCCTATTTGTCTTCGTTTCCTCATCTGTAAAATGAGCTAGAGAAGGAAATGGCAAATCACTCCAATATCTGCTAGGAAAACCTCAAGTGGGATCACAAAGAGTTGGATACAACTGAAACCATTCAACAACAAAACATATTTCATCACAAATCCTCTTGAATCATGGCTGGTCATTCTGTTGCACAGAATTTCTGAGACCTCAAAGTTGTTTGTCCTTACAATATTGTCACTGTGTAAATGGTTCTCTTGAATATACTTACTTTATTTTTCATCAGATCATGCAAGTCTTCCAAGGATTCTTTAAAACCATTCCCATCATTATTTTTTACAGTACAATAATATTCCACTACATTCACAAACCCTAACATTTTTGGCCATTTCACAACTGCTAGGTGCTCCTTTAGTTTCCAATTCTGCAGCACAAGAAGAATTTCTGTAAGTATTTTTATACTTCCTCAGTTTTTGGTTAGGACTAATTCTTCTCTTAATATATTATCCCTTTTATTCCCCACTTTCCATTCACTCTTTTCCCTTTGTTTTCTTATTGAATGAAATGTAATTTGGGATCTAGCTTTGTGTGGGTGTGCATGTGCATTCTTCCCTCTGACAGCTTCAGGTAAGTGAGGTTTATGTGTAGCACAGTTCACCCACCCCTTCCTCTTTGCTTATATAATTCTACTTTGTCCCCATCCTCTCCCTTTTCTCCCTCCAGTGCATTCCTCTTTCTTTCCCTTTTTGTTCTTCTTTTAAGATAATCAAAACATAAAAATCATTACTCCTAGGTCTTTGTCTAATTAGACTTCTCTAATTAACCCTGATGTCATAGAATTCTGAAAGAACCCTGGTTTTATTTACTAATATTGAAATGTGAACAGTTTATCTTTATTTAGACTCTTATGATTGTTTGCTCATGTTTACCTTTTTGTGTTTCTCTTGATACCCATGTTTGCACCTCAAAATTTCTATGCAGTTCTGGCTTTTCCATCAGGAATGTTTAGAAACCCTCTATTATATTAAAAGTCTATTTCCCCTCAGAGGTTTATGTTCAGTTTTATTGTTATGACATCCTTGGTTGTAAGCCCATATCTTTTGCCTTCTGGGATATGAAATTCCAAACTCTTGACTCTTTTATAGTGATGGCTTCTAATTCATGTGTGATCTTGATTGTGCTTCCTTTGTACTTGAATTATTTCTTTCTGGTTGCTTGTAGAATTTTTTTGCTTGTTTTGGAAGCTTTGGGTTCTATCTATAATGCCCCTAGGAGTTTTCATTTGGAGTTTTTTTTTTTTTAAGGAAATGACCAGTGAATTCTTTCTGTTTTCACTTTGCCCTTTGCTTCTAAGAAATCTGGTCAGTTTTCTTTTATGATTTCTTGTGATATGAAGTTTGGACTTTTTATGGGGGGGAGGAGGGTCATGGCTTTGAGGTATTTCAACTCTTAAATGATCTGTTCTGGATGTGTTTTCCAGGTCAAATTGTATATGCTTCCATTGGCTTCCTTCTTTGTTTCAAGCCAGCTGTGAACATCTGTACCTTCCAGTACTACCCAGCTTAGTTGAGGTAGTCCTTAATGTAAGGATTCATGATAAGATTTTAATGTAACATGGTTTAATATCTTAGGATCCCTTTGCAAAGAGAGAACACCTATATGATCAAGAAAGTAATAATTTGGAGGTGCAAACACATTAGCTATACTTCTGGGGATTTTGAATAACTAAGTCCTGGATGAATTTAGGTAGTTTGAGAGTGGAAGAAATGGTCTGTGGAGGAGGTCCCTACATTAATGGAAGGGTATGGGTGGAGAAGGGTGAGGAGAAGGGAACTTTTTCCCCTACACCTTGACTTAGGGCATATAGTTTTCTTTTAAATTCTTACCCTCTACTTCTGTACTAGCAGCAATGCAATGATCCAGGACAATTCTGAGGGACTTATGAGACGGGATGCTATCCACATCCAGAGAAAGACTTGTGGGAGTAGAAACAGAGAAGAAAAACAACTGCTTGATCACATGAGTTGATGAGATATGATTGAGGATGTAGACTCTAAACGATCACCCTAGTGCAAAATCAATAATATGGAAATAGGTCTTGATCAATGATACATGTAAAACCCAGTGGAATTGCTTGTTGGTTATGGGAGGGGGGTGGAAGGAGGGGAGGGAAAGAACATAAATCATGTAACCATGGAAAAATTCTTTTAATTAATCACTTAAATAAAATTTGAAAAAATAAAAAATAAATCCTTACCCTCTGGCTTAGAATAAATACTGTGTATTGCTTCCAAGATAGAAGAGTGGTAAAGGTTAGGCAATGGGGGTTAAGTGACTTGTCCAGGGTCACACAAGTAGGAAGTTTTTGAGGTCATATTTGAACCCAGGTCCTCCTGTCTCTAGACCTGGCTCTTAGTCCATTGTAATAATTAAAATAAATATTTCTACCCATATATATATATATATATATTTTTTTTTATAAAGTTTATTGGAAGGGTAAACAATGTTCCTATAAGTAACCTGACCACATGGTGCCTAGCCTGCCAGCCTCTTCCTCATTCCCCCTCACCTGCCTACTCTGTCTCTTCTCCTTGTGGTTTTCTCTTAATTCTCCCCCGGTTCTCCTTGTGGTTCCCCTGATTCTGCCCCAAACCTTAACTTTTATTGATGTACAGAACATACACCAACGCAACCCTGGCACAACTGTGGTATGTCAGGAATGTTTGATAGACAAGTAAAGTTACTCAGGAAGGGGAGGGGATGAGCTTCCTTGACACAACTCTCCCTGTGATCCTTTGGGAGATCCGTCTCTCCAATGGATCATTTAAATATAACTATCTTATAACTCTAAAATACCTTCTAAGTAAAAGTACATACAATATTGCATTTTTTCTAAGAGGGAGTTACAATAGTTAGAGATGGGAGTAAAATATAAAAACTGATTGATAGACACATTGACAAAATGCCAATGAGGGGGCAGTCCCCTTTGGCATGAGTTTACATTCAGAATAAATATGTTCAACCCCTTCAATTCAGTTCATTATATCCCAAAGTTCAGTCTGGATCTTTTGATGCAGTGTGTGGTCTCTTCAGGCATCTTTACAGCACCTTCTCCAAAAGGATCTGCTTTCTTAATTTTGGGGTGTTGGCAAGTTTCTTTTCCTGAAATTTCTCCAAAAAATTTTAAACCTTGAATTTTAGTATAGTTACACAATCCCTTCTGAGGAGAGTGTTGACCAACACCAGAATCACACTGGGATACATGACTGAGTTATGAAGTATATGAAACAATCGTAAAAACAAACAAACAAACAAACACCAAAAAAAAAATCCCAAAGTAAAATAGTAAAAATTAAATTCTGTATAAAAATAAGAAATACAGAAATGATAAAAATAAAATAAAAATCTTACATCTATAAAATTTGGAGTAAAAAATAATAACCTGTAACAGGTTCTTGAATCACAGCAAGAACCAATTAAAATGACTTATGTCCCACAAGCCTGTAGAACAATAGCAGCAATGCAGCACTTTACCCATTTGCAGACAGGACTATAGAAAATTGCCAAACTTTAAGATAGAAAGGACTAAGTTTCAGCAGCAAACGGGAAAATTCATGATGATAGCCAACTTGAGGCATTTGACTCAAAATATGATTCGAAGAAGTCCTGCATCTTAACATATGTCAAGTGCCTCAACCTTGATTCTCACACTAGGTTTAAGTCCTTTTGTATTGGCATAGAAGATCAAAAATCCTCCCTGGATTGGATTTGTCCATTTTGACATTGTGCTACTTGGTACTGTGTAGTGGCTCTTTTGTTCCCTTCTTCTGGAATCAGACATAATCATTAAACAAAGTCCCATAACATTTATCAATAAATGGCAGGTTTCCATAGTCAAAAACCTTTTGGGTATGCATATTACCAGGGCCAATAGATACCGTAAACTTATACTGTAAACTTTATCCTTCAAGGAAAAAAAATCATTAATACTGATATCATGTACTGCAAACATCACCAACATTAGGAAAAAGAAAGAAAAAAATTCAAATATCCTATTATAAACATAAAGAGAGAAAATATGAAAAAAATCATAATTTCACAATTCACGAAATTTATATCACTCTTAACTTGGCCAGAATCTACAGTGTGAGTGTACATAAGGTTTTCACTAGGTACCTTTTAAAAACAGTAGTACAACAACTAATACAGATTCTAAAAACTACCCAAATCCTCCAAATTATAAGAGCCCATTTATGATAATAGCAAACAAACCCACCTTGGCAAAGATATTTTTAACAAAGGCTATTATTACCATCATTCCAAAATTTGGTGGGAGAGAAAACCAGAAAAACCTCTGTACTATAGATGAAGAATTACAAATATAAGAAATCCATTTTAAGCTACAACACTTCACAGGAAAAATCATTCCCACCTCCCAGATGAGATTATAAGACATCACAGGTTAACTAAGCCACTTGGGCACCTCCCTTCTTCTTGGTATGAGACTATAACAGTGTAACAGAACTGTCTCCATTATGTCCCAACCATTTTCATGTGGAGCCAAGGACTAAAAGACAAAAATCACTTCAGAAATGTCATCCACTACATTTACAATAAATGCAGAGATGGGAAAACACAACAATGCTATTGTACTCTACTTCAGCTACAAATAGACCCTTACCTCTTGTTACAAACAACTCAAGAGTCAGGCAAATGAATGATCTGTCAGAGGTAAGGATGCTCCCAAATATCTGAAAACAATGTCTGAATACTCATTAAAATAAATTTAATTATTAAATAAGTACATTCTCCAAAACCATTATACAGGTTGAAACCAATTTGATGGAGTCCATCCATCATCTCTGTGTGACAATCAACAAAGGCAAAAAAGGAACAAAATGCTGTTTGTGGGCTTTTACAATGATATTCTTCTACAGTCCAATCATAGTGGAGGTACAAATAAAGACAATGCAACAGAAAATTTCAATTTTGATAGCTTATGAATCAATTAACATTAAATTATATAAAGCTTGTATTTAGAATTGAGTTACAAAGACTTCTTCATTCTGGGGAGGGGAGTTAACATCAATAATTCAATTAGGTCTGAAAAGGCTTAAAAATTCACTTCCAGAGTCTTTGAGGTTCCTTTTCCTCCCAAGTACCATCATTCATTACAATTCCTTTGCCCACACCTCTGGAGTCTCCCATGCTGAGGAGAGTTCTCCCATTGAGTACAGGTGTTTGGGTGTGAGTTTTTATTAGCTTCATTGGAATAACTATTCCTCCTATAATTGACCTTATTCCTGAAGCTTCTATTTCTATTTACTTGATTTCTTTCCCTACAGTCCATAAATACATGATCCACCTTTCCACAAAAACAACATGTTAGTGGTTGTTTTGTAGATTCTTGTAAGGGAGCTATGATCTCTTCTTGCTTTACCTTTGCAACTGTTTCAGTTAAGTCTTTTATTTCCTTCCTCAATGTCTCTACTAAAGTGGCATTCTCATTATCCTTCTCACCCTGTTTAGAAATAAATTCCTTTATTTCCTTCCTTAATGCTTCCACTAAATCAGTGTTCTCCTTCTCCTTTTCATTATGTCCCTCAAAAACACAAACTGCTACTCTTTTTCAATTCTTCAAAGCCCATAGTAAGCCAATTTGGACAACTAGTCATAAAATAATTCCTAACGACCTTACAACTGTTTTTCACAAATTGCATTCTGATTTGTCTAAGGCCCCATTCCCTATCCAGATAAAGCTCAATATATCTTCCTCCTAGCTCGATAAGTCTATCCATAAATTGGGTGGGATTTTCGCTATCTTCTTGCTTAAGGTTTTCAAATTTAGTCCATGTACCAGGCCCATCAGAACAGGTTCTCATAGCTTTTATCAATGCATTTATAGCCTGGCATAGTTGTAAGTAATCTTGCTCTGAATTTGGGTCCCTTTGGGATCTTCAGTTGGCCAATGAGCTGTTCCTTCTCCTTGGGCCTGATTAACAAGAGAAAGAATCTTATTTCTTTCCCTTTCTGTTAGCAAGGCCTGGAGAAAACCTTCTACATCAAGCCATGTGGGATTATATGTGCAAAAAAATGCTTTCAAACTTATTTATCACCACCACAGGATCAGCTTCATATGAAGGTGTTTTTTCTTTGTCCTGTTGAGAAAAAGGTGTATGATGTCTAATGTTTACTAAATCTCCACATCTGTTATATGGTAGGGACAACTCTTAGAGGGAAAAGACCTTTATTTGAATCATCTGTGGCAACTGCTCCTTGGCCTGTGTTTTGGAGTTCAATGGAGTGGGTTGTAGTGAGGCTGATAGGGGAAGGGGGTGGGATGGTGGAATGGAGCTGGTCAGCAGGTGGGGAGGCAGAGCAAAAAGATTGAGGGTGCGGCTGGAGGTGGAGTGGAGAGAAAGGGGGTGGGACCTAGTATGGGGTGGAGAGGAGTAGGATGGGTGAGGTCTAGAGGGGTCATAGTAAGGTGGGTAGGAAGGAGGATATGGAAAAGGATGGAAGTAGGGATGGTACAGGTGAGGATAGGGAAGATGGGTGGGCAAAGGAGGGTAGAGAGGTAGATTGGGAGGAAAGGGGATGGGAGGAGTTGGGGATGAGTGAGGTCTGACAGGGAGAAGAGCTGAAGGGTTCAAGTCCTGGTTTGGGTCAGTATGAGGAGAAACTTCCTCACAGGCCAGGTGGGATGACAGAGCATGTTTCTTGCTAGATTTCACTGAAGGAGTTAAGCTAGAATGGTTTGGTTCCAAAGAAAGAAAGGTTTCCTCACTAGAGGGAATGGTTGATTCATCAACATGATATGCCCATAAGTACCAGTATTTATAATCTTTGGAATCTTTGTTTTTAATGTCTAACCTCAAATCTTTTAAGATCTTGAAGTCAAAAGAGACATATTTTGGCCAGGTAAAAGATATGTCCATCCAGGCCTTACAAAGCTTTCTAGCTTCTTTCTTTGTCATCCAATTCTCCTTAGGCAAATTTGGATCATTCCAGCACTTTAGAAATTTATGCGGAGGTGAATCTGAAGGAATTGTTCCTTATTTCCTTTGATGTATTGCAGTCTTTCCTGTATTGTCTAGTTTGTATGCCCTATTTAAGCTAGTTTGAGTAATGCTAAATGATCAGCTTAAACAATGAAAACTTCCTAAAACATAAAAAAAATGGAGACACAAAATTCTTCAATGTTATTATGAAAAACAGTAAGAGGTTTAAAACAAAAAGCTAATGCAAGGAAACAGTTATTGCTGCACAGCAATAGTATCAATAATGAATGTGTATTTAGTATAATTGTTGTTTTTAACAATCATTAACAATATGCATTTATTATAATTATTAATGATTTTATTTAAATTAATAATATGCATTCATTCTAGTTATTGTTATTAATAATGAACAACCATAAACTATACACAAGTATCAATAATCACCATTAGTAATTAATAATAACTACTAATTATAGTTATTGAAAATTATTGTGTTCTAAATTATTCCTTAATATTGCATGTAATTAATTTGATTTAATGTTGACTTTGTTCAATTTTAGAAATTTGGTGTTAATTTAAATTCAATATTATTAATATTTCCTATTAATAATCCTTTTATTTAAATTTATTCAATTTAATAGCATTATTTTAGATCAGTAGTAGCAGTAGCAAAGGAATTCTTTTTATTTAACTGCAGTTTTAATTCTTGACAGTGGATGGTGCTATAAATGCAGGTAGAGTGGAAGGCACCTGTGGGTAGACCTATCTAAGCAGTCAGATAAAGAGAAAGCAAAAAAAATTGTCTTTTAATATGCTAAAGAAAACAGGCAGTCTTCTGGGAAAGCTTTGAGTGGCTTTTAAAATGCTAATGAAGGCAAGCACTCCCAAGGAAAATGTGACTTTAGATATGCTAAAGAAGCTACAAGCAAAGTTTGAGGGTGGGGGAGGGAGAGAGAAAAATGCAGTTTCAATAAACAAATTCCAAAAGAACACTTCCTCTTAGCCCAGGTTTAAGGACTGTTTGAGGGGGGAAGGGAGAAGGGAAAGAAAAATTGAGTTAAATCCCTTCCCCTGGAACAGCCACGTGTTTTCAAAGTTGGAGGAGCAGGGACTCCCTAACCCTAGTGCATAGAGTGGAAGGACCTTCAGAATTAATTTACTGAGTGACTCTGAACAGGTCCATGCTGCAAGGGTACATGGGGAAAGTCAGGCAGACACTGGGCTGGTAAAGATCCATTGGGTCCTAGTGCCCCATGGTTTAAAATGGGTCAGGTGTATGTGGAGTGGCCACATGGGGAGAGTGCAGACACTGGGAAGAAACAGGTGTCTGTGTTTTTTATGCCCACAGGATCCAGCCCTTTAATATAAAGCAGCCACTTCCCTGCCAGGGTCCCATTCTTCTTTGGGCAAAAGCCTCCTTTACCTTCTTTACTGCCCTAGGGAGCCCCTAAACTATACCCCAGGATTAATTTAAGGGGGTGTATCCACACTCAGTGCAGCACCTGGCTGAGCAAAGCAGCAGTACTAGCCAGTGATTTCCCATGCCTGGGGAATTCAGGGGTTGGGGCTGGGATTCTAAAGTAAGAGAATGAGGTGTGGAAACTCAGGGGAGGGAGTTTTTCTCACCAGTCCATTTGAAGAGGTGCTTAGATGATTCTGTTTCTCTTTCTCAGCAAGTTTCCATCTATATAGGCAGGTAGCAGCTGCTTCTATCTTTAAGCTTAACTAAGCATCGACTCAAAACTTCTCAGAAGACAATTAAGGTTCTAAAAAAATCCCTGACTATGGTTGAAATCTGTAATGATTAAAATAATATTTCTTCCCAGATATATATTTTATAAAGTTTATTGGAAGGGTAGACAATGTTCCTATTAGTAACCTGATCATGTGGTGCCTAGCCTGCTAGTCTCTTCCTCATTTCCCCTCACCTGCCTGCTCTGTCTCTTCTCCTCATGGTTTTTTCTTAATTCTCCCCCAGTTCTCATGGTTCTTCCTTGTGGTTCCCCTGATTCTGCCCCCAAACTTAACTTTTATTTATGTACAGAATGTACACACCCTGGCATAATTGTTGTTTGGAATGTTTGGAATTAGGAATGTTTGATAGACAGGTGAAGTTAGGAAGGGGAGGGGATGAGCTTCCTTGACATACCATTGAGTCATCTAGCTGGTCCCTGACATGCAGCTTTGAAGGAGACTTACTTGACCAGTAGGGGATATCACATTAATTGCAGAGCAGAGACATACCTGGAGAGATACTCTCTCTGAAACCATCCCATTCCTTATTTCTCATAGCACAATAATTTTTTATCATATTTATAAACCACAACTATTCCCCAACTGTATACACACACCCATACACATACATACATAATATTATACTATAACTGTGTATAAAGGTAGTCACATGAAGGAAGAGTCAGATTCAAGTAAAGTGGTCTCTGGCATCAGAGAAGAGAGCCATTCTTGGATGGAGTGTTGGCCTATGGAGAGGAATAGACTCTGAGAACCTATATAACAAAGACATTTGACCCAAGGGAAGGAATATGAGGCTGCTGTGATGAGAGAAAAGACTTCTAGGCCCTGCAGGATAAGCAATTGTGAATTGCTTTTGCCATATGTGTATCCTACAGTACCATTCTTCTTTAATTCTGAGCCCATCCTTCCCATTTTCACTGAGTATATATGTGGGAAAATCCAACCAGGTTTGAGGGAGTGTTAAAGTAAAATTTAGGGTTGTTGACTCAATATATTATATTAGTGGTCATCAGGGATTAAAATTCAATCCCAATAAAATACTCAAGTCAGTTTGGGATTTTATGGTGATTTAATTACAATAGAAGGAATAAATTAAGAAGAAGGAGAAGAGGGAAAGGGTATAAGATTTTCTCTGCTTTGGCCTAAAGCCAAGGGGAGTTCAGAGGCCTCAGCCAAGGAGCCTTCTCAGAAGATTAAATCTAGCTTGGCTTCCAGCCACAAGGCCTCCTCTAAGATGAGGGGACTCCTTGGAAGACAGTGCCTTCATGAGGTCAAGGAAAGGGTGAGTCAGCCTTAATCACTCACCAAGGCCAATTCAGGGAAGATGCCTCACCTAAACCACCCTTATAGAGCTCCTCCCAGTGACCTCCACTGCCAAAGTCCAACAAAGCCACAAGCATGCCAAAATCTGCCAAGAGCTCCCAATGCCACCAAGAGTGATCACAGGAAGTGACACAAAATATATAGGCAGTTCTTTTTATCACTTCCTGTGTCTCACATGTACCACTGGTGGCTTAAGCTTGGCTTAGGACAGCCCAGGGGGTCAGTCAGTTGTTTCTGATTTGTTATTTGCTAGCACATGCCGGTCATAGGCCGTCCTCCCCTACAGTTAATCCTTAAATGGGAGTGTATACATTCCTTGGTTGCTAAAATTCTAAAGACTAAGCAGGGTGGAGTAAAATCTAAAATTCACAGGAGGAAGGTTTTGTAGCAGCTTTTCTTGCTATACTAATTCAGTAAATCCCTTTGCTAAGACTAAATTTTATCTACTGACTGACTTTTTAATGGGAAACACAACAATGGAGACTATGGGGTAGTTATCAATAAGGTGTCTGGGAACCTGAGAACCTGAGATAGCAGCCAACTTTTGAGGATCCAACTCTTGAGGATAAACATAGATTAGAGAATTGTTCCTGAGTGAGTGCCATATTGTTTAGGCCATTTCTATATAGCACAAACTAAAGGGGAGATTGGTGGCTATCTAGTTAGAATATTTAGTGTAGCCAACTAGACCATGCCATTTAGAAAAAAAAATCTACTTTGGGTCATTGCCTCCCCCTCCCCTCATGTAGACTGTCTCCGGGCCCGAATTGTTGGAATTTAAAAGCAAAAGCATGCCAGTTTCAGTTCTAAATTGGATTCCATTGAACTCCTGACCTGCCCATCGTCCTTTTCAGAAAAAAATCTGGTCCTGTCACTAACAGGCTCCAAAGGATCCAATTTCCTATTTAGAAAATGAGTGGGGACAATTGGCTTTTGCATTCAGCCACAAGACAGAGAAGTTTCTATCTAACAGGTTTTGAAGCTGAAACAAGAGATCTTCAATGTAAAGTTTATAAAACCTCGGTAAGACCATTCTGTAAGAAAAGGGAACATTTGTGTGAAGGGAAGAGCTTGATCACATCATTTCCCTTCATGAAAGAAAGTCAAACAATGGATCTTCACAGCCTGACTTTAATTTAACTGACAATTTTCAAAACCAAAACCAGAATCGGTGATTTTTCAGTAGCAATTCTGTCCTGATTTAATTTTACTGGGACTAGTGTTCAGGTTTTGGATGGAACATTTCAGTTTAAAGCACTGGCTTCATCAAGTCAATGTTTTCATTTCAAAGGGTCAGTCCCACAGATAAAAAGCATTTTTTAAAGGGAAAACATAGGTTAGCACTTACTTTTATATAAGGAGAATCTTCTGTTTTTTCGTGATCCTCTCAGAATTTCTAAGTATGCTATTTGGGCCATTGATGTTAGATTGATGCTAACATCTAGACTGATGGTGAATGCCAAACACATATGTGCCCACTACTGAATAGATAGTTTGTTTCTTAAATTAAATTTTATTTTTTTCTCCATTACATGTAGAAACAATTTTCTGACAATTGTTTCATGACATTTTGAGATTCAGATTCTCTCCCTCCCTTCCTTCCTTCCCAGAGTGATAAATAGTATTATATGCCTTCTGGTCCATCAGTGTAGATGCTACCAGATCCTGTGCAATCCTAATTGGTGCTCCATGATATCTGAATTGTTTCTTTATAGCAATTTGCAGCAACTTTTCCTTGGCCTGAGAGTTCTTGAGTTTGGCTATGCCATTCCTGGGAGTTGCCAATTAGGGATTTAATGCCAGAGGTGATCTGTGGATCCTTTCAGTCTCTATTTTACACTCATGTTCAAGGATTTCAGGGAAGTTTTTTTTGGACAATTTCCTGTAGTATGATGTTCAGACTTTTTTTTTTTGGTCATGATTTTCAGGTAGCCTAAATGATTTTAAATTGTTTCTCCTGGATCTATTCTCCAGGTCAGTTATTTTCTCAATGAGATGTCTCATATTATCTTCAGTTTTTTCATTCTGTTGATTTTGTTTTATTATGTTTTGGTGTCTCATGAGGTCATTAGATGCTAATTGTCCAATTCTAATTTTTAAAGACTGAATTTCTTCTTTGGCCTTTTGATTGTCCTTTTCCTTTTGGTCTGTTCTTCCTTTCAAGTCATTCTTCTCTTCCAATTTTTTTGTGTCATTTTTCCATCAGATCAATTTTGGCTTTCAATGCCTATGCCTCTCTTTCCAGATGAACTCTTTTACTGTTCAGGCTACTATTTTCCTTTGGCCATTTTTCTTCAACCAGTTTTATTTGATTTTTAAATTCGTTTTTGAGTTCTTCCATAGCCTGCATCCAATTCTCTAGTTCCGTATGAGGCTTTGCTTGATATTTCCTGGATTTCATCTTCATCCACTGGTTCTGTTCTTTGGTCCTTATCCCTAGAGAAGCCTTCCATTATAATGTTCCCCCCTCTCTCTTGTTTACTAATTTTATTTACTTTTCCCCCCCTTCCACCCTATAGACTATATAGACTTGCCCCTCTATTGATTTATTGAACCAGAGTTTTTGAGGTTTTCTGCCCTGAGGCCAAATCTTCTCTTTTCTTAATCCTTTGTTGGTAAACTGGATTCAATTGATTGAGTTAACCTGCTGAGCTGACCTGCCCTGGGGCAAATTTTTCTCTATAGACAGGGGACTGAGGGTGTCCAGTCAGCCCCACCTCCTTCCTCCCTGCCAGTCCTTATTATATCCCTGGACCACATGTGGCAGGTCAGAGATGAACCCTTACAACTACAGTCTCAACCTGGGTCTTATGCAGACAGCCAGGTCTTGGTGTGGTAGGTGGGGGAGAGTGTCCTGCCTGGTGGCTTCCCAAATCCCTCCCTGCCAGCCATTATCAGAGCCCTGAGCTATGTGTGATGGGTCAGAGGCAAACCCTTCCAACTGCTGTCTTTTCTCCTTGTTGTAGGTCTCAGAGAGCTGGGTAGGGGAGGCTACTTCTCCCTTTTCCTATGAAAATAGATGGACTGTGCCTATCTTTCAAATTGTTTTCAGTAGGAGAGTTTTATGATTTCTTCTTCTTCTTGGGTTTGGATTTCTGTTTGCTTTGAAGCATGATATAAATATTGGTTTGGAAGGATTATTGGAGAGGTTGTGACTTTAGGTGCTCCTAAATCGAAATCTTGGCTCTGCTCCCTGCACCCCCTCACCCCCCAGTGATAAATAGTCTGATATAGGTTATACCAGAGCTTTTGTGCAATACATATTCCCCATGTTGTGACTGAGGACAATAAAAAAGCTCACCAAGGAAATAACGTGAAGGATCATATGCTTTGATCTGCAATCAGATTCCAATAGTTCCTTCTTTGGCTGTGGATACAATTATTATTTTTTTTATAATGAGTCCCCTGGGGTTGTCTTGGAACCTTGTTTTGATAATAGTTTAGTCCTTCACAGTTGATCATTGTACAATATTTCTGTTACTGTATATACTGTTCTCCTGGTTCTGCTCACTTCACTTTGTATCAGTTCATATAAGTCTTTCCAGGTTTTTCTGAAATCATCGTGTTCATAATATCTTATAGTGTAATAGTTTTCCATTATAATCATATACTATAACTTGTTCAGCCATTACCTAACCTTATTGTTGTTTTTTCAGTCATGTCTGATTCTATGTGACTCCAGGGACTTTTGTCCATGGGATTTTCTTGGCAAATATATTAGAATGGTGTAAGAATTTATATTTAGGTTTTATATTAAATATGAGAATTCTAAAGTAATATTGTGGTTGCCAACTTAAAAATATTACAGCTTAAGTCAAAATGACTTTTAGCAGCTTTATTTACAAAGAGGTGGAAAGAGTGAATGTGGAAAAATGTAGATAAAGAGACAAAAAGTACTGCCTAGCTACAAATACCCTAAGTTTAATCCTAATGTCTCCAGATTGCAAATGTGAATCTGAAAGTGAATCTCATCAGAATCCAAAGTCCTAATTAGGAAGATGAAATTTGAAGAGCCAGAAGATGCTGAAGAATCTGCTAAGAACCTTCAGTGCACACAAGGCTAAGACCACCAAGAATCTCACCAGAACTCATGCTGAAGGGAATGTCCCACCACAGTGCCAACGAGTACAGAGGGTCTCCTCACTGAAGAACCAAGGAAGGAATCACTCCACTCACCACCTCAAGCCAATGCAGGATCCAGAGAAAAGGTCTCCTCCTCCAGTCTAGCTCACCAATGCAGAGAGAGTGAATGAATCCTCGACTTGGTCTTATTAAAGCAGTTTTCTTGACATCACTTCCTGTTGCTCCCCCACTTTACAGGAACCAATCGCAGTCTTTTAATTTGTCTAGCACTGCCCAAGGGGGTGGAGCTAGTGACTTTTGGAGGTGTGAGCTAGTGACTTACAAAGTTTCATACTTAATAGTAAGTAGGGGTACTTTAAATTCTTGATTTGATTAGCTAAAAATAGATAAGGGGAGAGTCAATCCAATTTTCACAATCCCCCTCTGTGATTCTTTGGGAGACTTATCTCCCCAGTGAATCAGTTAACATAACTTGCTTATACCTCTAAAGATCTTCTAGATAAAGGTGCATACAATATTATACTTTCTAAAAGGAAACTATAATAGTTGGAGATAAGAGGAAAATAGAAGAGAGAGAGAGAGAGCAAAACCAATGTTGCTAGGTGCATTGACAAAAAGTCAATTGGGGGCAGTCCTCTTTGTCATAAGAGTTTACATTCAGAAAAAATGTGTTCAAACCACTTCAGTTCAATCAATTACATCCCTAAGTTTATTCTGAATCTTCTGATGCAGTGTAGGTTTCTTTATGGCACTTTCTCCAAACAGTTCACTTTCTTGATTCAAGGAATTAGCAAGCTTCTTTTCCTGAAATTTCTCTCAAAGAATTTTTACATCTTTTATTTTACAAAAATTATACAGTGGTTTGCCATTTCCTTTTCCAATGTGTCCCCAATGAGAATTGAGGCAGAGTTAAAAGACTTGCCCAGGGTCACATAGCTAGCAAATGTCTGAGGATAGATTTGAACTCTAGGTATAGAGCTATATAGTATATATGTAGTATAGTACTACTCTACCACATAGCTGCTCTTAATAAAACAGTCTTAATAACCTCTCTTGAATCCCTATGCATGATAAAGAGTGAAGTAACAAGGACTAGATGATGTAGAATGGCCAATTTCACTGATGAGTTACATTTGTGCCATGCAAAGAGTACTGGACTTGGAGTTCAGAAGACCCAGGTTTGAATCCCGAATCTGATTTATACTTGTTGGGATAAGTCATTCATTTCTCTGAGTCTCAAGTCCATGAAAGTCACTTGTAGCTGCTGTGAGGGTGGATTTCAGAATGCCTCCAAACAATGCTGTGCTTTGAGGACACAATATTTCCATGTTAGATTTCTGGAACTGTGGGCTTCTGGAAATTCTAGTCACAAGACCACCAGACTACCACCCTGGGCAGACTATGGCCACTTTGAGGGCTCTGCCAAGATCACTAATGCTTCACTGACACCTTTCAGTTATAATCACTCATCTTAAACAGTGGAACATCTTCCAATCATTCATACTTGGTTTGGACTCATTCCTCAGTTTGCTATCTAATTGCCACTTACTTCAAATTCTTCCTATCCCAGGGATGCTGATGCTGCCCCCCACCCTCCCTACCATTGCTGAAGATCATTTCTCTTTCTATTTGTTCTCTCATTCTAGTCTCCTTCAACCCTACTCTAAAAATGTCCCTTTGAAAAGGTGGCTGGCTACAGGAAACCAGACTAGGGTCAGAGAAGGGACTAGAATGCTGAGCTTGGGAGCTGGGAGCTGTCAGGCTGAGGTCTTTGAAAATATGTTTGGATGGGTTTAGTGTTCCTAATGAAAGTACATTTGGCGGGGCTCAGTGTCCTAATGGAAACTGGAAGGTCTTTATTTTCATACCTAGCATATTTCTTCTATACCTTTGGCTGAAACTTAACCTCTTTCTGAAATTTAGGTTTAAAAAGTTCATTGGAGGAGATTTATTTGAACCAGAATATGGGTGGTCTCCTCTTTGGCTTCAGAAGGCCACTAATTTTTTCCCCTTCCCTATACACTCCCCCTCCCCCAAGTGTTTAGGAAAATGAGGCCATCTAACCATGCAGGGTTGGGTCTAGATGGAGGAGGGTATAGTTAGTAGTAGCATGAGTTCATCAGAAACCTGTACACATTTAATTTGGAGGCTCATTGTCAAACTCAAATAGAAATGGGCCACCAAACCCTACAGAAGGATCCCTCTGGGCTACATAATGACTTGGAAAACAATCCATTAACATTATTTTTATTTATTGTGTTAACTATTTCTAAATACATTTTAATCTGGTTTCTGTCCCCCTAAGGGTGCTGTAGGGTATCAGGATGAGTTGGACATAGGGCTGGAGAAGTCTTCCTGACCATGAGCAGGGTTGGCCAGTGAACATGAGATACTGTGGAAATCATTCTGAAGAGCAAGGCCAATGGCCATGAGGATGGGGCAAGATGACCATTATTTTCAAGGACCAAATTAAGCAGATAAAGAGCTTGCTGTTTGGTCCTGTCCAACTTTTTGTGACCCCATTTGGGGTTTTCTTGGCAAAGACATTGGACTGGTTTGCCATTTCCTTCTCCAGCTCATTTTATAGATGAGGAAACTGAGGCAAATAGGGTTTAGTGATTTGGCCATAGTCACTTAACCCTATTTACCCTACAGTAACATAGCTAGTTAAGTGTCTTAGCCCAGATTTGATCCCAGGAAGATGAATCTTTCTGACTCCAGTCGCAGCAGTCTATGCACTATGGCGCCACCTCGCGGCCCAGATAAAGAGCTACCACTGTTCTATAGGAAAGGTATAGTAGAATGACCTGTCTGGTTCAGATCCCATCTCTGCTGTTTTCTGTCTGCATTACTTTGAGTGAGTCACTTTATTTCTCTGGGTCCTAGTTTTCCTCATTGGTAAAAAACAGGAGATTAGATTTGAACTCTAAAACCTCTTCTAACTCTAAATCCAAAGATCTTATAAGCTATGCAATAAGAGCTTTGGAATGGTCATGAGTGTTGTTAACGAATACTGCATGAAAGCTGGCTTTTCTCTTAAATGACCAAAATGACCAAAGGATAGAAAAGCTATGATTAAATTTGAAAATTTTAAATTAGACTTCATTTCTTTGTGCCCTGATTTTTCCCATATCTTTTTTTAAAACTATATCTTTCATCTTAGAATCAATACTATATATTGGTTCTTAAGACAGAAGAATGTTTGTTAAGGACTAGGCAATGAAGAATAAATGACTTGCTCAGGGTCACACAGTTGGAAAGTATCTGAGGGCAGATTTGAACCAAGGACCTTCTATCTCCAGATCTGACTCTCTACCTACAACCTATTTCCTCCAAACCTTTTTTGTTAAAAAAAAAAATATATATATATATATACATATATATATATGTAGTATGTGTGCATATATATTTATCTTAGATATGAAATTCTTATCAGAAATATTTGATACAAAGATTTTTCCTAGTTGATCATTTCCCTTGATATACTAGATATGAAAATTTTGTTAAAAAGATTTTACGTGTAATATAATAAAAATAATCCATTTTAAAAATATATATAAACAGCCCTTCTGGGTCCCTGAGAACCTCCATCAAGGACCTCCATCAAGCCAGGGAGGAAGGGAGAAAATAATGATAAGGGTATCATTCCTGGGTACCTCACCTCCCTCCCATATCTCCCAGGCATTTTTATTTGTCCTGGCCCTGGGTCATTCTGGGGTATGGGTAGGCAATAGAGTCAGCTTCTGTTTCAGGATGAGTTCCTCCAAATTACACTATTTTTAAGTTAAAATGAGGATGCAATGATTTTTCCCTAACAGCCCATATGCAGAAAGTTTAATTACCACCTTGTGAGCTCTGAACTGTTTGAGTTTGTTAATGATTTTGCTGCCTGGGGTTGGTGGATGAAATACAGCCAGCTTCTTTGTAAATGAGCTAGTTCTGGAAGATGGGTTGGGGCAAATGAGACACAAAGCATCTGTTGGAGAGAAATCCCATTGTGGCTATGGTTTCAGCTAAAGGCTTCCTGAACCTTTTTGTAGTTTCCATCTGGTTCCACTCCTGGGAGGTGGGGTGGATGGCAAATAAAAAACAGTACCAATTGGCAATGTCTTGTACATAGTAGGCACTTGATAAATATTTGCTGAACAATAATAAAAGTAGTTCATATTTATAGGATGTTTTAATAATTTCAAGGGGTGTTCCTTGCAAATACTTGTCTGTGATTTAGACATTGCGAATACTTGTAACTAGATTTTTGTTTTTGTTTTTAATAGCCTTTACCTTCTGTATTAGAACTGATACCAAGTATCTGTTCCAAGGCAGAAGAATGGTAAGGGCCAGGCAATTATTGACTTTTCCAGGGTCACACAGCTAGGAAGTGTCTGAGGCCAGTATTTGAACCCAGGTCTTCCTATCTCTAAGCCTGCCACTCTATCTGCTGTGTTTCTTAGTTGCCCTTTATATTTTGTTTTGTAAACCCTGAGGAGTCTCATTTGAACCCAGAACTTTGGTCCTCCAGGCCTGCCTCTCTATCCATTGGTTCAACCAAATGTCTTTTGTGACATTTTTTACAGATGATCTATAAAGCCTTACTCTGACTCTGCATCATGGTATGGGGCAAATCTATGTTGGCAGGGAGAAAGTTCCAGTAGCTTCTAAAATGAATATGTTAGCAACAGAAGAATGTATAGTGAGGGCAGGAACTGTCTCATTTAGAAAAAAAAAAATCTTTGCATACTAACCTTTTAGTGCAGTATCTGGGCACATAAAATATGCATGTTGTTATTCAATTGTTTCAGTTGTGTCTCACTTTTTGTGACTTCATTTGGGGTTTTCTTGGCCAAGATCCTGGAGTGGTTTGCTATTTCTTTCTCCAGCTCACTTTACAGATGAGGAAACTGAGGCAAACAGAGTTTGCTTCAGGGTCACACAGCTAGTCAATATCTGAGTCCAGATTTAAACTCCCGAAGATGAGTCTTCCTGACTGGCACTCTATCCACTGTGCCACCTATCAGTAGTTAATTAATAGGTGTTTATGAAATTAAATTGCCCAAACCAGTGAAGTATAGAATGGTTTATCACCATAAGGTCAGTGATGGTGGCATAGAAGTAGAAAAGGAGGTAGCTAGTACTAAAAGTTAGTTGTTTGACCATCTACACATTTTACTTTAACTGTTGATACTCTGCATGTGAGAACTTTGATACCAAAAACACATTAGAAGAACCTGATTCTTGTGAATGGAACCAGAAGACAAGGAAGTGGTGGCTAAGTAGAAGAATGACTCCCAGGCTCTATTGGGCAGCATTAGTTTCATCATATGCCAAAGGAAGGCTCATTTTGTTTGCCCTTTGGTCACCTTGCCTTGCAGTGCTCATGATGAGCATAAGCAGATGCTTTAGGATCATTTGCAGATGAAAAAGCAGTAGAGAAGTCTCTGAAGAGCTTGACAAAATTAACCAAACCAAGTTAGTACATTTTTGTGACTTCAAAGAGAAACCTGGAAGGTGTCTAAGGCTGATAGACCACCAGAAAGGCCCAGACCTATAATAGAATTATGAATATTGTCTTTGAGAAGGAAGGCAGAAGTCATTGGATGTGAAAAAAATTGAACAGGATCATCACAGAAGACAACTGACTACACCTCAACAGAAAGGATATAGCTTTTGGAGTCATGTGACTGCTATTTATCAATAGAACTATGTTTTGATGTTGGAATCATATCAGAATTAGCTGTAGTGAGAAACCAGTCCACAACTAGTTAGAGCATTCCTAAAGCCAATCTCAAATTAAAAGAAAGTGCAATTATAGGAAAACATGTCATAGAAAGTCACCTTCATCCTGGACCTTTTCAAGCAAGATGTCAATACCAAAAAAATGAGAAATGGAAAAACAGGCAAAGATATTGACCTTGGTGATCACAATTTCCTGCAAACATTTAACTGATATAAAACAGTTGCCCCAATAAGAAAGCCAAACAAGCCCAGAAACCACTGCAAGCAGCAAAAGCCTAATGTCCTTGCCAAGGAGAAAGATGCAGCAGCCAAGAGCAACAGTGGTTTATGGTATAAGCGTATTTGCAAAATGTTATGCAGGAGGATGTTGGAAGATTATGAAGAATATCACTTCACAAAACACTCATATGTGGTAGTAGGGAAAATGAGCCAGGTGAAAAACTAGTAAAAAAGCAATTAACCCAGACCACCCCAACATTTAACCCAGATCTTTCCAATAGTATTTATAAGTGAAACTGGAAGGAAAATAACAAATGAAGAGAAAATAGAAGAAAAAAATTCTCAATATTTCTCTATCTATCGTCATCATTAGTGAAAGCAGAACCACCATGCACTCTAGCTTAATAGCCCTAGAAGTGGGCATTGAAGAAGATGAAATCAGAATCAGACCAAGCACACACTAAACAAATCCAAGCTATGATTACATATATATATATATAACCTAGATCAAATTGCTTACCATCTCCAGGAGGGAGGAGGGAAGGGAGTAAGGGAGACAATTTGGATCTTATACCTTCAGAAAATGTATGTGTAAAATTGTAATTACATGTAATTGGGAAAATAGAACATCTTTTAAAAAAGAAAAAGAAATCGATGCCAACAGTAGCATCTGTAAAACATTATAGAGGATCATCTTATAAGATATCTCCTAGGGAAGGAATAGAAAACAAATCAGAAAATATTACTGCCTTGAAAAGGTGATCAAGAGGATATTAATAAATATTTATATAAATGCATCCTTTGTTTTTCATCTTTGTAAATCATTATGAAAACAACTGGTATACATGTATTTGATTATGACTTATGTAGGGTACAGTGGAAGTGCTCTTTGTACCATTTCTAAAGATGGTGAAGTCCACCAGATGTTTTTGGTTATAGATGATATTATGCTGACTATTTGAAACTCCACATCATAGCTCCTCCACAATAAGATCCATGATTATTAAGAGCATCATGTTCTTTATGAAAATATAAGAAGAGGATACCCAATTTTTCATGATTTTTTCACAATGGACCACACTTTTGCAATCACACAATTGACTAAATGATGTAGAGAATATCAGGCCCTCATCATTTATTTGGTCAGAAAAAGCATTTGACTCAGTAGACAAAAACGTAGCCTTGAAGGATCTCTTTCAACAGAGTTCCTAGAAGACCATTTGATAAGGGAAACCACATATCCCTATTGAGCCATCCACTCTGATTATTGCCTACTATCAAGAGCTCCAGGAAATAGTAAGATGGATATTTCCCCAAAGGTGTTCTGTCTTGTAATGGACTATTTCCTATGTAGAGTTCAGTGGAAGAAATCTTTATGCTGTTTCTACAGATGTTAACATCTGTGGCTCCAAAAAGCTGTAGCATGCCCAGTAGCCACACTCTGGAAAACTATTTGGCAGATGGGCTACAGCTACTTAAGAGTAACTGATAAGCCGCAAACCCATCAGTGTCTTGGAGTAGGGGATGTCTACCTCATATATGTGAAGACTTGCCCCAGTGGAATGGTAGATGAAAACAATTTGTTTCCCCAGCCATGAAGGTGGCTGAAGCAGGCACTGTGGAACACTTAGAACTCGGTCAGACATGGAAGAAACCAAGGTCATTCACTGCATCCTGGGCCACTGTCAGTTGTCTGACTTTTGTCTTGACATTGGCCTTTGATGACTCTGGAAGAGAGAGTGAGGCCAGTAACTTTGTGCAACTCTGCCCTGCTTAAATCCAATTTACTTGCAAGTCAAGACATCATCTCATGATGTTTTTGGTCCTCTTCAAAAGTGAAGAATGACTAACAAGTATTAGTTATACTTATGTGGAAACTGAGTCCAAAAATTATTAAATGTTTCCTTTCGGGGGTTGCTAGGTGGCTCATTGGATTGAAAGGCAGGCCTAGAGATAGGAGGTTCTGGGTTCAAATCTAACCTCAGATACTTCTTTGCTATGTGACTCTGGACAAGTCACTTAACTCCCATTGCCTAGTTCTGCCTTGGAACCAATTACACAGTAATGATTCTAAGATGGAAGGGCTTAAAAAAGTTTCCTTTCAAGGTCACATAGTTAATGTCTGATAAGGGATTTGGAGATATGATTTGAACCTGAGTTTTTCCAGACTTCAAGTTCAGAATTGTCTCTACTATGCAACTCTACATTTCTCCAATTCATTTTGATTTACATTAATTGAATTGGCCATCTGCATTTATTTGATTTTGATTTTTGAAAGGTCAAAGGATAAAAAGTGCTATATTTTCCCCATGGAAAAATTGTGAAACATGGAAGTGAGGTTCAATACTTTCAGGTATATTATGGGCTAATTGGTTGTGTGTGTGTGTGTGTGTGTGTGTGTGTGTGTGTGTGTGTGTGTGTGTTTTAGATTATTGTTTTGATAGGGTACATTTGTTCTAAGTTCTAGACAACCAACCTGCAAATTTGATAGTGTGCTGTAGTAGTCAGTACATTAGACCTGAATTCAAATCTTGCCTCAAAAACAAACTGTATGACTCTGGGCAACTCAGTTTCTCTGTGACTTATTTTCCTCATGAGCAGCCGCTAAGTGGTGAAGTGGGTAGAGTGTTGAGCCTGAAGTCAGGAAGACTTATCTTCCTGAGTTCAAATCTGGATTCAGATACTTCTTAGTGGTATGACCCTGAGCAAGTCACTCTTTGTCTTAGTTTCCTCATCTGTCAAATAAGCTACCACCATTAACTGGTGCTATAAGATATAGACGGGCCACTATACCACCCCCTGGCTTGTTTTCTGGCTTTCTTTCTAAGTTCTAAGGCAATAGAGTGGGTATGTTTTGGAATATACTAAAAAATTACTAAGTGAAACTTTCTAATTAGCCTGAGCTCTCCTTTCTCCACTGCAGTCTTAAGCATCTTAAATCATAGGATTAAACAAATCAAAATTTATGATAGAGAATAAAAATTAAATGCCTACTATGTGTCAGACTTTGTGATAAACACTTTACAAAAATTATTTAATTTCACAACCATTTAATTCATTAAAAACTCTGAAGCATAGAAACGTGGAAATTAAAATGAGTATACTAGGTGGGGTGGTGGTCCAAGTGCTATTAATTGTTCATTGAGTGGGCTCATTCAGTCCTACTACACACAGAACTTTGTTTTACATGTAGGGAATGCAGAAATGACTATGACATGGACCCTAAGGGAGGCAATACATGGATACAAATAACTTAAGAAAGAGATATGATCATTTTAAGGCCATGAAGAAGAAATAAAGTGTTATATAGATTTAAATGGAATTATTCTGGCTAGGGACATCAGAGGAGACTTCACATAGATAGTGGTATTTGAGGTGAATCTTGAAGAAAAGAGAAGATTTTTTAATAGGCATAAATGTGGCATCCCTTTACTCCATGAATTGGAATGTAGTTGAGAAAGATGTATGTAGGACAAAAACAAGATTCTTAGTGTATTTTGATTCAAGGACTAACTCAAGGTTCTGTGACTGTGTCTGAAATGACAATCTTTTACTCTCTCAATACCAGGGGAGCAGGGAGATGAAATCTTGCACATGAGTTGGGGAATGTTCATGTAAACTGAGTGTAGGACATAAGGTCTTCCAAGGCATGACTGGGAGAGAGCGGGACAAGATGGAAGATTGGTCCTGCTTAAAGGGTTCCCAGTGCTACCATCATTTCCCTACCATGGTTATTTCCCTGACCAGTAGGGAGATACTGAGAAAATGACCAAAGAAGAGCTATCTGGAAGCCCACCTGGTGCCATTTC